>NW_028300617.1:0-141090 GCF_049724085.1 Artemia sp. Qi Xiang Cuo
GACGCTTTAATATTCTACTAACTGATATAATGGAAATAATGAAATTATGCGTTCCTTATTTCTAATTCTAAATATTGCTTCCACCTGACACTTTACGGATATTGTAAGTAACTGACTTATAAGAGTATCTTATTACATCTAGATTTTAATACACCAATATATGTGAATGCAATAACTTGCAAAGAGACACATTTGGAACATTCATAGATTTTAAATTAATATCTGATCGCAACACTGGAATAATGTACCTTGCACTTGTTTCATCTGTTTTATGAAAAGTTTCTCAATATTCATTAAAGTTACATGTTAGATACATAAGATTTCACACTTACTTCATCATTCTACGTGGCTATAATATTCACATACGTTGTCACTTTATTTTGGGCTTCTATTGAATTAATTAATGAGTGGGCTACTTTTTTATGGTTTGTCTTCATGGTGTCTCACTTTTTGGTACTTATTGCTTGGGATAAGCATTTAAAAATGTTCATAAGTATGACTTCTTGCACAAAATTGTCCGTGTGTGGTTTTTCACATCATATACGAGGGGTTGGTGCTATAGAGTCGTTGAACTGTTTACTGGTTACATATACCTTGGGGAATTAATCACAGGGGATGGCGATCTTGATAACTGGGCGAGGCATCTCTTCTTATCACTTCTATCCTCGGGAAAATTTAATACGCGTACAGTTTATGTTTCCCGTAAATTGTTCACGTTCGTCCCTTCTTTTATTTGAATTAAGGGCTGCGGTACGACATATAAATGTAATTACGGTTGGATTAAAACTTGATCTTAGGTCTTGGTTCGACGCATTGTCTTCGATTCCTGGTTCAATGATACACAATCATTGAGGGCTTAATCACTGGGATTATATTATAATTACAATAACTTGGTTGGGTCTCTTCTCTGAATACTTTATTGTGGGAAAATTTAGCACGTACAGTTTATGTTTCCCACAAAATTGTTCATTTTTGGCTCTTCTTTTCATGGAGGATGGTTTGTTTTTAGCGAGATCTAATAATGATTGGGTAGGGTCAAGACTTAAACTTAGAATTTTGCATCCACATATGGTCTTTGACTCGGGGTTTAAGACGCATAATCATTGAGGGATTGACTTCCAGGATTATTCTTGGTCCTTCGTGTTTAATGTTTTGG
The DNA here is from genome assembly GCF_049724085.1 of Artemia sp. Qi Xiang Cuo. Lineage (NCBI taxonomy): Eukaryota > Metazoa > Arthropoda > Branchiopoda > Anostraca > Artemiidae > Artemia > Artemia sp. Qi Xiang Cuo. Next base: position 1,157 of record NW_028300617.1, read on the forward strand.
ACCTTGCTGTCTAAGGATAGCTTTTCTAAGGGTTTATATGCAGTTTTATGACATGACTGGTCGGGGTGATTCTCTAGATAATCATCGATGGATACATATATATGGGGTTTTTCTGTTTGACGACATTTTTGTGGTAGTGTTACCTGACACTAGGTTTTTGCAAATGGGATTGTCATTAGGGTATCGTCTTCAAGGATTTACCTGGTGAGTACTTATCGGTGGTTGACGAATAATGATAGTAGATGCTTCTAGGTTGTATCTGTGTTGCTTGCTGGTATACCATGATTGAATTTCCACTGATTATTCCGCTTCCTAGAACATAAATATCTAGACAGAATCATATGCTCTTTACAATAACGTAAGTTAAAACACATAAGGCAATAGTACATAAGTTATAGGACATTATACGGGGACTATTATTTGAAGCAATAGTCGTGATTTTTTTTAATTAAGAAAGTAATGTATTTTTTTTAAGAAAGCATATTTAATGATAAAATATGCATTTCATAGGCGGCATGGACACGCGTAAACAATAGTTAGAGAGGTGGGACTGGAAATGGTACGAATGAGGACCTCTACTCCCATTCGCTCGATCATATCCTCCCTTATTTTTTGGCTTAAGGATTTTCAGGGAGTTCCGGGTTTAGGTTTTGCATCTCACTCGATTCGATGTTATCTGTCTTTACTCTTTTTCTACATGTTCTCATAATTTTTCCATAATTCAGGGTTAATAACATTCTTATAGTCAGAGAAATCATGAACTAAAAGCCTACTGTCAGGAGCATATTCCACCAAAAATTTGTTGAAAATAGTCCGTATCTACTTTCTACATACGTCAGTCTTTGGTCTTCGTTAGTGAATAACGGAATTTGGGACTCTAATACTTCTCTTATTTTTGCAAGTGGTAAAGTTCCCTTAGCATTCTCTATTTTTGAACATAATGTGGCTTTTACTTCCTCACTATGAATATTTTTAATGTTATACGATAATTTGACAGATTTGAAATTGATTACCTTAGGGTTTATTATATTCGTGCTTGTGGTTCTGGATTGGCCGTTGGAAAGCATCGTAGTCTAAATGGAATATCGAGTGTGGCATACTACTCTATAGGGACTTCCATCCAACCATTTTCTACCTCTTCACTTGCGTCTTCGGTCAAAATTCTGTCTCCTCCTCTGCATTTTAAATCCTTCGGATTTGAACCATTCCATGTTTGTAATCAAATTTGGGTCTCGCACGGCGACCATACATGTAAAGACTAAGGGAGCCTTAACTCTAGCGTATAATTCAGGCTGCTTTGTTACCATTTTGCTGCCATGTTGAGGTAGTATCACAGTTTTGGGCCGCTCTGCTAATCTCTCTAGATTAGTCATACCCTCTGGGAACCATCCCTTAAGAACATCGAATTCACTTTGGATATCATCAATGGTTCGGTCCGTAAGGTGTACTATTTTTTGTTTACTTTCCAAATTTCTTTGTTGCAACTCCACATACTTCCTTCCTTCCGCATCAGGGATTCCGTGTCCGCGATAATTTGCCTATCGGCGCCAGTCTCAACAATTTTGGATATCTGTAAGTCATAAGACCTGGGTTTTTTCTAAGGTTGTACAAGTTTTTCATCCGTTTGGTTCCTTTGAATCGGATATTGTCTGGTTCCATTGAATGGGATATCGTCTGGTATCATCTTTAGACAGTCACAATTTAATTAAAACGTCCAGACCGTTAACAGTTTAATTTCTGCAAAATGGCTTCCAAAATAAACGGACTAAATAAACGGACTTCTTCTCAAAATGTTGTCCTTTTCCATACATCTTCAAATCTCCTTGCATATTCCCATCATTTATACCATCATCATCTTTTTCAGCTTGCGAAGGATCTATCCAGGTCCCAAAAATCTCGCTTTTGTGTGCATTGAAGTCACTTGTCCTTTTCCATACGTCTTCAAATCTCCTTGCATATTCTCATCATTCATACCTTGCTCCTCTTCCTCAGTTTACGAAGGATCTATCCAGGTCTCCAAAATCTCGCTTTTGTGTGCATTGAAGTCACCTTAATCATTGTTCACTTGGTATGTAATACACACATTTAAATCCAGGTTTGTCTTATCTTTTGGAACATGTAGCTATTTCAGACCTTCTATTTGAATCTTGTCCATGGCAGCCTTAATCATTGTTCACTTGGTATATAAGACAACATTTAAATCCAGGTGTGTCTTATGTTTTGGAACATATAGCTGTTTAGACCCTGTATTGGAATCTTGTCCATGGGAACCTTCAAAGAATTTTCGCAGTGGTTAAAGCAGGAGCATCAATTTGCCTACGTTACGACTCGGGCCCTCGGCCTTCCCTGAATTTTTAAAAACTTTGGTTAATGTAGCCAAATGATCCTCCGGGTTTTCTCTTACACAAATTACATCATCCATAAAATGAATAATGTTATCTACGCCTCGTAATAAATGTAGCAACGGTCTACACAGTGCACTTGAACTAGTTTTAAGTCCGAATGGTACTCTTGAATATTCATAAGAGCCTCATTCCATTGTAGAAAATGTCGTTTTATAAACGTCATTATCTGCTATCTTGACTTGAAGATACCCCTGTGTGAGGTCAAAGGGAGATAAAATTTTTATTTTTGTTTGATATGGAGTCCAGGATCTCGTCGATTCGTGGCAGGGGAAACTTAGCGCTAACTATTTGCTTATTTAGGGCTCTATAGTCTACTACGATCCTAAGGTCCTTGTTCTTTTTTGGCACTAATATAACAGGGGCAGAATACAGGCTTATACTTGGGCGTATAATTTTGTTTGTCTCTAATTCGCGGATTTTATTTTTTAACCAATTTTTATAGGGATGAGGGATACGATAGGGTTGTTTAGCTACAGGCAGCCCTGAAGTTTGGATAGAATGTTCATAGAATGGTATCAATCCAATGTCTTCTTCACACGTAGAAAATATATATCTAAAGGTCCAGAGCGATTTGCATAATTTTTTTCTTAATTACGCATCTAGGATATGATCTCATTTAAATTTTTCCAAAAATTGGGATCTGGTAAGTGGGTACCTATCCCTTGGATTACTAATACCAATAGTATTAACTAAGCTCCTTTTAGAGTTTTTCCTCTCGTTTAGCTCGCACTTAGAAATAACTTGTATTTGAACGAGACACGTTCCCTTTTTTATTGTAATTGTATCATTTTCATGGGTATTTGTCAACCAAATAAAACCTTCCCCTTTTTCATATAAAATGATGTGTTCTTCACAAAATAGATTCTCAGGGATTTCTCCCCACGGGGATGCAAACCAAATTTTGGAGTAATCATTTACGAGTGTGACCAGTTGTGAGATCTGAACTCTTTACATTGTTTTTAGTGGAATTTTTGTCTTACATACGGCAAATCCATAGTATTTTTCTTGAGATTTATTTTCTATTAAGTTAAGATTGGCATTTGTTTGCGTCAAATCTTCCGCTAGTGGTGTTGGCTGTAAGGAGCCCATGTTGAGGTTAATTACCTCATGCCATAACTCTGCTATTTTCTTAATTTCTGCTTCCCTATAATCCTGCATTTTCCCTAGCTTTGCTTTTATTTACTCGATCCAATTGCCACTGGGATTTCTCCTACAGGACGAGAAATGGGGTACTAAAGATTTTGTTCTATTCACTGTTGCTTCCCCTTTCTCCATGCATCAGAGAGTAGGATCGGATGTATATACGAGTCTGTGATTAGCTATATCTAATAACACTTTATTAGATTTTAAAAAATTGGCATCGATAATAGCCTCGTATGGGAAATTTTTACATATTATGAAGTTCGTAGGGAATATCCTATTATCTTTTGTCACATCTAGGTGTATTGAGCCTTTTGCTTCCAGCCTATACCCTGTGACACTAGTGAAACTGGGAAAATTGAAAATTTTCCGTTGCTTGATATACGCTGGTAATTTATTGAATACATTCGAGTTTATTATATTAACTGACGCACCGGAGTCTATTAGCGCCCTGAAGCAAATATTTGCAACACCAAAATCATTTAATACAGGTAATATATAATTATTATGACTTAAAGAAGGTACAACTACTGGAAGGGACCTATAAAAAATACTGGCCTCCAGGGTCCCGGTTAGTTTTCTTGGGGGCTTGATTCGTTTCCCCGTGCATTAATTTAATAGGATTGTGTTTGACATTGGGGTTCGGTGGGAACTTCTGTAGCAAGCTGATTTACATTTGATGGTCTTGATTGCCAAGTATTTTTACACGGGTAGACATTTCTAGTGCTAACAGGTCATAGCGTTTTTTAAGTTTTTAATGACAAAAAAATTCCCGTCGAGAACAAATATACTTTGTTATCATTAGCATTACTATTGAATATTGGTGGATACACTACCTGTGAATTAAACTGGCACATGTTTTGCCGCGTAATTGGGCTGGGGAACCGAAAATTATTTTGCTTGTTGGAGGAAACATTTGCATATTCCAATCCCTGTTGGTAGGGGTTTAAGAACAATGACAGGCGTGGGGGTTACTCCTATTACTTCCTGAGCCATTGGCATTTAAGTTTATTCTCCCGAATAAACGGTTATTATAACTGGGGGTTGCCCGTGCATAGTTGTTTCTAGTACAGCATTCCCTGGCAATATGCCCTTGTTTAGTACATGCGTAGCATATAATTGGGGGGTTATTTACGTAGTTTGTCTTGTTCGTGGGTACGAAACGCACAGCTCTTTGCCTGGTATGGGTTGAGGATCTATTTTGATTCGGTTTTGGGGAATTATCTCTTGAGAAAAATGCGGGTGAGATTTCTCGTGATCGTCCTGGCATTGATTCTCCTACATTATGTATTCTTGACTTATTGTGGTTGGCCAAAATCGTGTCGATTTCAACCATTCTTTCTAATTCTTGAACTGCTAATTCTAATGTTTGAATATTCTTAGATATTATCATTCGGTATATTTTGGGGCTCAGTCCTTGTAAAAAACCGTTTAGCATAATTTTATCATATAAGCTACCAGATTCTTATCCATATTTTGCTTCTATTGATACCATTACATTATGTAGGTATTCCCTAACATTTTGGGTTTCGTCAAAACATACTGTTCCGTGCTTTAATTTGTGTGTTGAACTGGTTTCAACGAATCTTTATCGGAAAGCTTTTAGGAATTTTTCTATGGAGTTTATTGGGAGGTTGTTATCTTCCCCTATGGTGTTCTCTATTTGTTTTAAAAATGTTAACGCTTGCCCTTTTAGTCTCATTAACAGCATGCCCACTAATGATTTTAAGTCCGTTTGAGTTACTTCTACAAATTGGTTTAATTGGATACTAAATTCATCTACGTCTGAATCTCCATTGTATGATCGAAGGGATTTTGAAATTTCCACTGTTTTAGCAAAAAGTTTTTGTTTTAGCAATTGTTCGTTTGGATCCAGCGACATATTGGTAATTATTTCAAAAACAATTAACACTCGGTACTTGTTTTTTTTATATTACTTAAATTTGACACTTCAAATTTCCTTAACTTATGAGGGGATTCTACTTCTTATCTTTTTGTTAGGGATATTCTATTTGTTTTCAGCTTAAGGGATCTTAGACCTAACAAAATATGACACTTTCTCTATGCATAGTATTTCTAAATAAAGTATATAAATATATATCTCTTTTTTTCTCTTTGGGAAGAGAAAAGAAAATTTTGTCCTTTTGCTTTTCTCCGTTAAACAGAGCCGTGCCAATTCTAATGGGGGGGGGGTTGGTAAGCCAATTCCCAGGGGGGGATAGTATTTTGCGTTTTAAAATGAGGGGTTTTTGCTTGTTTGTTGTGGGGTTATATAAATTTTATACCATAGTTTTGCGGGGAACTTCATGTGGCGGGGGGATTAAAACAGCGGGACAATGTGGGAGACTATGTTAATGGCCATACTGAGTTGAAATCAGTGGTTTGAGACACAAGGACTAATTATTCTGAGAAATACTAACATGAAGAGATAAAATTAAGAAAGTAACGTATTTATTTTTACTCACATTAGCGATACAAAGCTAGATCAGGAATATCAAATTATCTGCACTTTAATTCACTGTCATAGGCACTTTGATAAAATTATACACTGAGATGTATGTAATGCAACATAGGTCTAATAATGATCTCATATATATTGTCAAAAGTTATTAATAGTTAGACCATAGGTACACTTACATATGTCTGATCAAGAACTCTCAGAAAAACTCCTCTAGACTGCTCTAGACTGACTCAAAATTGCCAAGTTCTAACTAACTACACAATCCGATTTCGCCAGAGGTTACATTAAGGCGTTGCTAAAAAGTATTTTACATTGAACCTAATGGTCAAATAGTGTGTCATATATTCTCATTGGACAGGGAATACACCAATTGGCCACTTCAACTTTCACACAATTTATAGCTATAAGGTTTTAATCTTGGAATTTTTCTTGACAAAATATTACTTCTGTAAATTTATTGCTAACGACTTGTCACTTAGCTTCCAGATGGCTTATAATTTATCGCGATGAAACTTGTTGCAGGACAATACAACTTGGTTACATTGGAATACCTAACTCTAAACTTAAGTTCGGAACAATGTAACTAGATTAAGTGAAAATACTTTGTATCTCTTGTGGCTATTTTTTGTCCAATAAATTCTACCTACTCTTGACAGTTTGGAGATTCAAGCTCTTAAAATTTAAATATATTGTTGATCGCCTGTCGCTTAACATTCTGTCACACTGATAGTTATTGCATATTTTTGTGACACCTTGTCCTTTTGCTTCAAGATAGATTTATTTATTACTACCATATTCGTTGTAGGAAAGATTATACAAAGTTTATTAAATTAAAATACATTTGTTTGCTACTTTTTATATTGCACGATCAAGCCTCACTCAATCTGTGGGTTAATTGAATTTTTAGGTTCATATTTTGGGTTATTCTATTTTACATGGGTAACTTTAATTTGGAAGGTTTGAGGTTTTGAATTTTGATCCTGTTACACAGCCATGGTAGCCTTTCACGAGAAGCAGGTAAATAAAACCACATGCGATGCCAAATTTGAGACAAGAGTAGGCCAGCGAGCCACGGAAATTAAGGCTATTGAAATGAATTACTTAATTGATGGGCAGCAGGAGATGTATGATCCAAATAACGCTATGCAAGGAGAGATTATTGATAGAGCGGCTGATGAAATGGAAGATTTAGTCAATGCAAACTCACCACAGCTACTAGAGTCAATCACAAGTGAAGAGTTGATGCTGGTAAACCATATTCCTCTTTTGATGCAGATGATTGTTACCCAAGGAGTTGTACCGTCTTCTTTCTCAGTCGGAGATTTCGCTCCAATTCCAAAGAAAGGTAAACAAGCTACCCAGTGTTCGTTCTTCCGCCCTATAACAGTTGCTACTACCTTCTGTAAGCTTTTTGAACTTCTGTTCATTAACCATCTGAACGCGAAATGCTATGTTCCACCTTACCAATTTGGATTCCAGCCACGTCTCGGCTGTGCCCACGCTTTGTCGGTTGTCGGGAACGCATTGGTCGATGCTGATGCAACAGGTGAAACTCGTGTTGGCTGGGCATGATGTTCGTAAGGCGCTCGACTTTCTTATTCACGCCGCTATGCTACTCCATGCAGCAAAACGTTGAGTGAGCCTTTCATATATCAGAGCCCTTCGAGACATGTATTATCGTCTTAAAGATCGCCTAATACTTCACCCAGTAGCTAAAGTTGACGACTCTCAAGTCTGCGCACCAATCCCTAATATTTTTGTCAATGTTAAAAAAGTTACCCGTCAAGGTGCTGTTTCTTCCCCTTCACTCTTCAATAATAGAGTTCTTGATGCACAGTCAGCTGTTTCCACATCATTCATCTTTGCTGGTATTGATTTATCTCTCGTATGTTATGCAAACGACATTCTGAATTTGAGCCGCACTATACAGCTCATAAGCGAGATATCCGCAACGCTACAATCTGAGTATGCAAAACTAGGTCTTCAGTTCAATGCTGAAAAGTCGGAAGTTGTATTCTTCAACTGGAAGCAAGCGTTGCCTAGGGATACTCCTCTTGGAAGTAGTAGGATTAAGCCTGTAGATCAAATCACCTACGTTGGTCTTCCCATTGGTTCGCCAGTAATTCACACGCGACAACCTACACTGAGCGTAAAGTTGGGTTATCATATGCTTCTTTTGTAACTAACAAGTTACGGTTCAACCGCCATCTTCTCTCGAAACTTTATAACTCTGTCGCTCTACCACCTTATCTGTACATATCACCGTTTCGGAAAATGCTCACAAATTCTGAGAAGTCAAAAATTCGTTCAGTTTTTTTTCCGGTTCGCAAAATATCTTTTACGTTTTTCCCTCTTGGATGTGCAATTCTTATCTCATTAGAAAATTAAGCATTGCTGACCCAATTATAGCTGTGGAAAAGTAAATTCGTGCTTATAATTCCCGTTTAATGAAGTTGAACTATCCCTGGTCGTCAATACTGGCCCAGTAGTTAAGATCTATTTGTTGTGTGTGTTTTTTTTAAGTGTTTGTTTTCCCGCTTAGTGTAATTGTGGCAGTTTTTAAACGGATTGATTATTTTCTTTTCGTATATGTCCAATTTAAGTGACGCTGGTTATTCTCAATTTTGGTGTTAATTTTTCTTTGATAATATATTGCGTATATTACTAATAATTTAATTGTTTATTAATTATCGGTTCTTTTAAGCATATTGCTTTAAGTAAAGTTGTAAAAGAATCCGTGATTGAATAATTTCCTTGTTTCTGCTATTTATGTATATCTGAATAAATGAATCATTTGTTGAGAGGGATCCGAGTTCAAGACCATCGGGCAAAAGTGTCGTTTAATTGTTTTTACCGTTTCTTGTCATATTTACATTAATTGATGTGCTTATCTACTGTATATATTTTTTAATTCACGGAGGATTATTTGGGTTTTTTTTACCAATTGTGGCTTGATGCAATGATGTTCATATTGTTTATGTTTGTTCAGCATTTAGGAACCTAAAAAAAGAAACATGTCGCGTACCTACAAAGCAGTGTATAATTGAGTTTTTCTTTCTCGTTTTGTGTAGTTTGTTCTAAGAGCTAATTTAGATCTTAGCTCCAGCGTTCGTCACTAAAAACCACATGTATAGCTCCTAAGTTTATGTGTATTGCTTTTTTTGCTTATTGCTCCGTCTTTTCATTTTTTGCATGACTGGTTTTCCAATACATAATAATTATAATAAATGACTTTAATTCCCTTAATTTAGATCAAAAGAGAATTGTTGACAGAATTTTAGGCAACCTAAAATATGGCAGCAATGACAAACCCATCAGACTGATAGTTCCTGGCTTTGGGGGAACTGGGAAGTCACGAGTAATTAGTCTACTTAGAAGGTTTCTTTTTCAGGAGTTTGCAAGGGAGGATTGTCCAGTTGTTGTTATGGCCCCAACTGGACTTACTGCTGATAGTATAAAGGGTGTTACCATTCATCTATGTTTAAGTCTACCAGTTGACCAGCAGGCAACTGCAAAGTATGCATCGTTATTCAACGAACATTTGCTGAGGTTACGAAAAACAGGTATTTTCTGCGGGGGTCGGGGGTATTTTTTTGTTTGGGGGGGGGGGGTATTTTCCGCAGGGGTGAGGGATCCTAGGATAAGAAAGGTCATTAGAATTAGCTAGCTTCTAGCCAACCCTTAGATGTTTGTTGGTCTCGATATCCGAAAACTGCTGTGCCGATTTTAAGGTTCATCTCCTAAATTCGTTGCAATGTTAATTTTCCTGTGACATATTGCTCTCTGATCCGACATGTCAGCAAAATAAACTTATCAAAATAAAATAAACATCTTTATATGCTGATTAAAAGGGGTCTCCATTGGTCCTGTCTGAATGCCCTGTAAGTTTATATTTATTATCAGTATATGGAAAACATTTGAAGTGAAAATTTGAAAGTTTTTTGGAATGCGAAATTCTATCCCTTAAATAAACTATGAAATTTCACTACTGAATTTTCCAGTAATAAAAAAAACTTTTAGTTCATAGCAGAATTAGAAGGATGTTGGCTCTTTCTATAGTGAAAAGACTCTTTGTCAAGCCTTAAGCAAGAGCAAAATATTGGTTCAGCCCTTCTTTTCTCTCAAATAATCTTAACTGAGGGATTAATACATAATTAAGACTGTAAAAAATTGGTAGTTCAGTGTTTAATTTCAATCTGAATAGTGTACAAAGAATAATCCATTTAGAATAAAGAAACATTCCGCTTTGTTTTGACTTTAGTTGTCCTTTCTGGTAACGGGGAATGCTGACCTAGTTTATTCAGGACGATGGCTCCTCGAGTAGGATCTTTTATGGGCTCCTTTTCTGATATAGGTGTCGTAGAGTAGTTTTCTCATTCTTTTTCACGCAGTTTAATGGGTTTTTTTTATTTCGGTTCTTTAAAGGGAAAAAAGTGTTCAAAAGCTTTTTCTGAGTTTTTCCATCTTTAATTTTTTTTAATTAAAAAAAGTCCATGTTTTCACAGTCTTCACAAGACAAGAAATTTGGCTGTAAATAATATTAATAGAAATAGTAAATTTTATTTATGAAAAAAAGCTATAGAAATAACAAATAGAATTTAATCGAGTTAATAACAAAAACTTTTTGCACAAATAAAGTTTTTCAAACAAAAGTAAAGAACTCTATTAAACCAAAAATGAACAAAAATAGAATCAAATAATCTACCAAGCATACAAGAAAATTTTTCTTAGATAAGATTAATAATTGACAATAAACAAATTTAACAACTATTTTAAAAACCTTTTGTTGTTTTTCTTTTATTTGCGTCACATTGTTGGATTGTTTTATCAGCTTCAGTAATTTCTCCTTTATAATCATCATTTCATCTGTAGTGAGACTAGTTGGGATAGAAGGATCTCTTAATATTTCAATCACCTGGGAAAAACAAATTGAAAATGTATTAAGGCAATAGTCATCTAAATATATTTAATAGCTTTTGCAATTGAGAAAAGTGAGATTACGATTTATAATTTCAAAACTGAAGACTTAATACGTTTCTACGTTTCTTTCAACGTTTCTTTGTTTTTGGTTTATTTTAAAGTTTATGGTTGAAATGAGCTGCTCCGTCTCTATTACAAATTTGTATTTAAAATAAATAACAGAGTCTGTATCATACACATTTTACTTTTTAGCACTAAACATATTTAATAACACTGAACAATTGAGAAAAGTGAGATTAGGATGATTTCGACGTTTTTGGTTGACATGAGCTGCCCCGTTTGTATTAAAAATTAGTATTTAAAATAAATAACAGAGTCAGAAAACACAAAAAACATAAATACGACAAACGGGTCAGTAAATGAAAACAAAGCAAAAAACGAATATTTTGTCCGTATCTAAAAAGGCGTCTTCAGCGTAGAGAAACAAATAAATGAAAACTAAAAATATAAATAAAACTAAAATTGACTCACCTAAAAATAGAATGTACAATTACTTAATACTTATAATTTGAAGCAACTTTCGGTGAAACCACCTCACAAAAGTAACTGGATTAAAAATCTTAAAATAACAATTGAACAAGGAATAAGCTATTGCGACATAATTTTATGCAATGCTTTTGATGCTACTACCAAAAGCTTTGCATAAGTTTGAATTAACCCCTGGGACATTTTGCAATACTTTTAGTTTATTTTTAATGTGGGTTCATTTTTTTAAACAGTATCATAAATAGGACCAATATTTATATTCCCAGTATCTCTATTAATTGATAAACCTGCAAAAACATGTTTTTTTTATTTCTAATGATTCAAGAGCCCATTGCGTGAAACCTTTATCATTGGAAATGGCCGTTGCCTCCTCGAACTGCACAAATGTTATCTATTGAATTCCGGTGCTCAATAAATCGTTCCACAAATTGCTGGTGTGTTTGACCGATGTAAAATTTCCCGTAAGAGCAAGGGATGCTATAAACTCCATTTGACAAAATATTACGTGTTATATCTTTTCCAGAATTTAGAAAGTTACTCAATGGTCTGATAGATTTAAAACAAGTTGAAATATTATAAGCTGATGAAATGTATCTGTTGGGAATTGTAGGGTCCAAAAGTTGAGAATTTTCAAAAAAAATTAAGACAATAAAAATAATAAACATTTTACTTTTAGCACTTTCTATTTCTAGCGTTGTACTTTATGGAACAAAACTAAATAAGAAAATTTTTTAACATAATTTTTTTTTTCAATACATGTACATTTTCTTTGGCGTGATCTTGAAGGTTATTAGAATTTAGGTTTTTAATCATTACTTAATTTTGTTTCATAAGTAATTTAATTTTTTTTATCATAAATTATAACTTACGCAATCCTCTTTTTTAACTGCTGTTCTCAACATCGGGAACCGATGTTGGATTTTAGACTTTGACTCCAGAAATGTAATTGCAATCCAATCTTCGAAATTGTGGGTTTCCTTTCTAAAAAAAAAACAACTATGATATATAAAAACTATGAATTAGATAATTTGTTTATAACCCACATAAAATGGAAAATTACGGGAGTAATAAAGAAAAGAAAGAAAGAAAAATTTCGTCTTAAATTTCGTTTCCCTAACAAAACCCTGAAAATGATTTGAATCATTTGAATAAGACGGCGGATGACTCCAAGGGACATTGAATGTTTATTGCCTACTAAATTTGCATGTTCTTTCCACGAAAGATTCTCATCAACTACAAATCCAAGATATCTACTCGTTTTTACTCTATTTATAATATTACTAGCTACTTTTGATTATAGATCAGTTTGAATGGGCGAAATTCTAGAAAATAATTCATAATTTTTCTTAATGTAATTCAGGGTTAAATAGTTCGAATCAGCCCGTGAGACGAATTCAGATAAATAATATTTTAGGGATGTTATTTTTGTTTAGTTATTTATTTGTCATTTAGGTAGTGAATTTGTAGTGAATTAAAGGATAAACAACATTGAATTAGTAAACGTTTAAACATAATATTCTAAACTAAACTTAAATCTAAATTAAGATTAAATAAAATAATATTTGATCATTAAATACTTAATATTAAAATTAAAAATTAAATACTTAAATATTTAATATCATTAAATAGTAGTTAAATTCCTGCCCTAGCCAAGCATATTTTTTTGTTTTTTCCTGGCAGGAATGTTATGTAATTTGTGTATTCGGTTTTTAAATAAAGATAAGTAAAACTGAACTGAAAATGAAACAAAAATCAAAAACATTTTAATAGGCTTAGTAAGATACCCTTAAACTAAATATTTGGTAAATTATTAAATTAATAAAATTTTGATTTCAATAAATAATGGAATGTTGCCTTAAAAATAGTTTTCGTTTTATTTGTAAAAAACGGTAAAATACCTCCAAAAGTTCAACTTGATAGAATATCTGGTTTTTCTATTTATATTAAATTTCTCACACATATATGTATTCAAAATTATTTCTTTAATTGTTTTTCTTTACATAAATTTATAATTACTTTAGAAAAATTATTTTTATTTCTAATTCCTTTATTATTAAAATTTCTTGGGTGGTATACATACCAGAACATTAATGAAATTGATTTTTCAAATAACTGCCGCTTTTTGTTACATTATATCAGTATTACAATATCAATTACCTTTATGGAGCGGTATCTCATGTGTAAACATAGAAGCTATCCTATACAATGATTCGGGTTCTTTAACGTCTATTTTGGTATTGTTTTTCGCCATAAAAGTTGTCAGACTTAGGTTTGCAATACACCTACTTTTGATAGATGGGGATTTTAGCCTCTTTTTCGTGTCTTCATACTAAAAAAAATTGACGCGCTTATAGAATAATCTAGATGTCATAGAATTGCCACAATAAAATTTAAAATTAATTGCAGCTCAACAACACGAGAAATAGTATTGCAAAGCGTGTTTGTAGATTGTTCTTCTTCTAGGATGATCAGCTTGTGCGGACGCAGGGGCAGATCTAGGATTGTCTTTAGCGGAGGGCACATATTAGGTTGCTTCGATAAACTTGCGAACAAAGAAATACCAGCAATTTAAAAGGCCATTTCAGTTTTTTCAAGTTCCTGCAATTTAAAAGGCCATTTAGACTTTGGCCATTTTAGTTCTGTTTGAAGTTCTCTGTCACAACTACGTTGTTCGATAAAACTAAGGGTTTTATTTCTCGCCTCAAAATATTTTTGGATTTCCACATTAGCCGATCTAGCCGAAAATTCATACTCTTCCTTTGTTAACACCATATTTTATAGAAATCACCTGTTGAACTAGATCACTTCTCACTGAAGTAAAACTAAAAACTGGCTATTATTCCAAACCGAGTGATCCAATCCATTTATGTGACTTATCTTCAGGGTTGCCACCCCTAGTGATTTATCACTATATCTAGTGATTTTTTGTGTCCCCTAGTGAAAATAGGACTTAGTGCTTCTTGTAATAGGATTTGTAGTGCAAATTATAGATTAAATCGATAGACAAGGGCGATAAGTCTCGTCGTTTTTTTTCTATCCATCACACGTTCTGATGAAGACTTGATAATCCTCCAGCGATAAGACTCATCATTTCTGTATTTTTCCTTCACATGCTCTGATGATGAATTTGATACTTTTATGATGATACTCCTCATCAGTGTTATATTGTTTTAAAACTCGACATTTATTCAGAGCTGCTGCTTTTTTGTCCTGCTTAGATCTGTTTTTGCCACTCAATTTGAGAGCGTCCTTGTTTTTTTCATAGTGCACTTTCCTTTTGCCAGCTACTTGTTTGGCTCGACTTTCGTATCTTTCCTTGTCTTTCAGTTTCTTCCTTCCATCTTGTGAAACCATTGCAATTGATATTTAATATCCCATTAACCTAGAGCTGTCTTCTTTCTAAAAATATTTGTCACCTACAAAGCCTAAAAAATCCCTAAGAAAATGCAAATATGAAAATGATTAGTATGATTATCCAAACCTACGGCAAAAGACCGTCAATATTACTTTAGATACAGCCCCTGAAAAAAGAAATGAAACAGAATTAGTATTAGCAGAATAAGACAAAACGAAGAGAAAAGTTTGACTATGAATAAGAAATCAAAATTACTCCCAAAAGAAAACATAAGAAGACCAAAATCACAAAAGTATCCAAAGAACATGAAATCTTTAACAGCATACTTGCCAAAGACAAAATTTCAAACAAGAACAAAAGAATTTTTGTCTTATTATTTATAAAGAATTTAATATCTTATTATTAGGACAAGATAAAACAAAGAAAAACGTTTGTATATATGAATAAGAAATAAAAATTGTCGAAAAAGGAAACATTATTAGATCAAAATAAAAAAAGCTCCAAAGAACGTAAAATCTTTTAACAGTATACTTGCCAAAGACAAAATATCAAACAAGAATAAAAGAAAATTGAAACTCTTGTCTTATAGTTATTTTGTGTACTAAATACAAAGATTATACTGATTATCTGTTGCAGTTAAACATTTTGTGTCATTAAATCTAGTTGAGTTGTCTGTTTACTCAAAAGTGTGCTGATAATGCATACATGGTGCTACTCAGTTGTGATTTAACGGAAATATTTAATCTTGTAAGAAGCAAAATAACTGGATTTTTGGCTTATAATATCCCAGATACTCGTTTTGGTACTGGAGGGGTACTGGTTTAGTGTTCTAGGAATGCAGTTATAAAACATAAAACAGGATGACCAATTCCCTTTTGCATAAAAATGCTTCATAAGTTTGAAAAAATAAGTGATTTATCTTAATAAAAATAGTGGGTTGTCTTGCTCTAAGTAAATTAAAATTACAAAGTAAGCATTTGTGTTTCAACCAAAAGAAGCATGTTAAGGCATAAATAATCTATTAAGAATTAGGCTAATAAACTACAGGCTAGAAAAGATCGTAAGCATAATGTCACATTCCAAAAATATCACTGGTTAGCTTAATCTATTAAAGGCTCATTGAACTTGAAAACTTTCAATGAGAAGAGCAACCTGGAAAAAAAATTTGAAATTACAAACCAATTTCAATATACATCCCCACACTAAAGACTGAGAAACCTTACACATGAAAGTTGTATACGACAAAAAGCTGGAATGTAAGCTGACAATTAAAAAAGTATCACTTATACCATTTCTAAACATTGCTGCATAAAGTAAGTCAAGACATCTTTATTGAAGGTTAAATCATATTTGGAGGGGCTTGTAAATCCATCCCTAAGAGAGCTGCCACTTTACTAAAATCTATCATAAAAAATTTTTCATTCATCAGATTCAATCCATGAGTCATACCCCTTTATGCTTATGCTGATGTTACTCTGTAACATCACGTTTCTTACTTTTGTAACATTGTTGGACATATGATTAGGACTGTTAGGTCTAATCAAAGTGCAAAATATTTTCTGGATTGACTTCAAAACAGAGACGGTGAAATAGAAACGTCAATTTTTTCAGTCCAGTCAAAAGTGAGAGGATCTCGACAATATTTTCATGTGTTGGCGGGAAAAGTTAAGTCTATGATCGAGCAAGAAGGGCCACCAACGTTATTTATTACAGCTTATTGTGCAGAATAGTATTCTTCAGAATTTATAAGACACTTACGTGACATCAACAGCCACGTGGTTGGCGTTGATAAAATGAGACCAGCTAAATTAACAGCAATGGACCCTGTATCTGTGGCTACACATTTTTACAAAAAATGGAGGGCCATATTCAACGACCTTATCGGTGCAAAGTTGAATCCTGTCTTTGGTAAAACAAAGGATTACTTTTGCCGAATTGAATGCCGAACGAGAGGTGCACCACATGTGCATTGCATTCTCAGGGTAGATGATGCACCAGTAATTGGAAAATCATCACTGGATGAAGTTACAAGGTACAATGATAGTATTATCACATGCCCATTTCCTGACAAACTATTGAGTCCAGTCCTGCACAAACTTGTTGTCGATCACCAGACGCACCACTGCAACAACTACTGTCAATGGAAATTCAAAAGAAATTGAGGGAAATGGATTAGCTATTACAAATTCGGCTTTCCTTGCCCTTTTAAAACAAATTGAAGTGCATGATGTGATGAATTGTTTGGCTCATGGGCCAAACAGCAAAAAACCAAGAAAGAGAATATATGACATTGCTCGTACAGATAAGATGAGGTACATCAATGAATACAATCCCTCATTGTTATTGGCCAATTTGTCAAATGTTGATGTTTAATATATTGGTCATACCGGCTCCAAGTTGCCATACTATATAACAGACTACATGACGAAAGGTGAGAAGTCAGAAATTGATGAAACGTGGGAAGAAGTGAATAATGCAGACAAAGGTCTGGGCCCATGGACAGTGTCATTTCTATTAAACTCAGTTAAAACGCGTCAAATTGGAGCAGTAGAGGTGGCAGATAGGCTTCTTGGCACAAAAATTGTACAGTTTTTGGAGACAATTTAGATGATTGGATTTGTCCAAGGTTACAGAACTAAAAAGGACACTTAAAGCATTCAAGGAATTGGAAGTAATTGCGAGTAAGGATCCCCAAAATTCGGATCTGTATGTCGCCCACTGGGTAGCTGATGTTTATCCAAATAGGCCAGAGCATATGGAACACATTAGTCTATATGAGCTGTTTTCTTGGCATGAACGTGAACGACGGGGCAATGATGAAAAAATTATACTGAAAACAGGTTCATTTTTTTACGACGACGCACTCACAAACCATATATCATGCAGCACAAAAAAGTCAAACCTATTGAATCCGACGAAAAGATGAACAATACTACGGTATGCTGTTGAAATTGTTCAAGCCATGCAGAAATGAACGTGATATTCCTGTTCATGACTTCAACAACTTTGAGACATAATGCATTGAAAGTGAAAAATATCCAGCCATGGTAGCCTGTCACGAGAAGCTGGTAAATAAAATCACATGCGATGCCGAATCTGAGATAAGAGTACGCCAGCGATCAATGGAAATTCTGGCTAATGAAATGAATGACTTAACTGATGGGCAGCAGGAGATTGATGTTTCAAATAACGCTTTACAAGGAGAGATTATTGATAGAACGGCTGATGACATGGAAGATGTAGTCAATGCTAATAGACTGCTACTAGAGTCGATCACGATTGAAGAGTTGTCAAAAGACTTTAATTCCCTTAATTTAGATCAGAAGAGCATTGATTGACAGAATTTTAGGCAACCTAAAATATGGCAGCAATGACAAACCCATCAGACTGATATTTTCTGGCTTTGTGGGAACTGGGAAGTCACGAGTAATTAGTGTACTTTGAAGGTTCCTTTGTCAGGAGTTTGCGAGGGAGGATTGTCCAGCTGTTGTTATGGCCCCAACTGAACTTGCTGCTGATAGTATAAAAGGTGTTACCATTGATCTATGTTTAAGTCTGCCAGTTGACCAGCAGACAACTTTAAAGTATGCATCGTTATCCACCGAACAATTGCTGGTGTTACGAAAAACAGATATTTTCTGCGGGAGGGGGGCATTTTCAGGGGGTCAGTTTTTCTTTTTTTGGGGCAGGGGGTTTTCCGCGGGGGTGAGGGTAATTTTAGGATAAGAAATGTTATTAGAATTGGCTAGCTGCTAGCCAACCCTTAGATGTTTGTTGGTCTCGATATTCGAAAACTGCTGTGCCGATTTTAAGGTTAATCTCCCTAAATCCATTGCAATGTTAATTTTCCTATGACATTTTCGTCTCTGACCCGACATGTCAGCAAAATAAATTTATCAAAATAAAATAAACATTTTTATTTGCTGATTAAAAGGGCTCTCCAATGGTCCTGTCTAAACGCCGTGTAACTTTATATTGATTATCAGTATATGGAAAAGATTTGAAGTAAAAATTTGAAAGTTTTTTGGAATGCGAAAACTCATCCTTCAAATAAACTACGAAAATTCACTACTGAATTTTCCAGTAATTATTTTTTTTTAGTTCAGAGCAGAATTAGAAGGATTTTGGCTTTTTCTATAGTGAAAACACCCTTTGTCAAGCCTTAAGTAAGCGCAAAATATGGCTTCAGTCCTTGTTTTCTCTCAAATAATCTTAACTGGGAGATTAATACATAATTAAGAAAGTAAAAAATTGGTAGTTCAGTGTTTAATTTTAATCTGAATAGTGTACAAAGAATAATCCATTTAAAATAAAGAACCGTTCCGCTTTATTGTGATTTTAGTTGTCCTTTCTGGTAACGGGGAATGCTGACCCAGTTTACTCAGGTCAATGGATTCTCGAATAGGATCTTTTATGGGCTTTTTTCAGGTATAGGTCTTTTAGAGCAGTTTTCAATTCTTTTTTAGCACAGTTTAATGGTTTTTTGTATTATATTTCGGTTATATAAAGGGAAAAAAAGTTTTAAAAAGCTTTTTCTGAGTTTTTTCATCTTTAATTTTTTTTTAAATTCCATGTTTTCAAAGTCTTCACAAGACAAGAAAAATTTGTCTTAAAATAATATTAATAGAAATAGTAAATTTTATTTATGAAAGAAAGCTATAGAAATAACAAATAGAATTTAATCGAGTTAATAACAAAAACTTTTTGCACAAATTAAGTTTTTCAAAAAAAGGTAAAGAACTCCATTAAATCAAAAATGAACAAAAATATAATCAAATAATCTACCAAGCATACAAAAAAATTTTTCTTAGATAAGATTAATAATTGACAATTTATCTTAATTTGCACGCGAATTGGCCGGAAAAGTAAGCCAATTCGCAAAAAAAAAATATATGGTTGATAGGAACAAATTGACGACAGAAAAACAACTGAATTTAAACATGAGAATTTAAGGCTAAAACAAAAAGTACAGTTATTAAAAACAAATTAAGCAACTATTTGAAATACTTTTTGTAGCATTTCTTCCATTTGCGTCACATTGTTAAATGGTTTTGTCGGCTTCAATAATTTCTCCTTTATAATCATCATTTCATCTGTAGTGAGACTATTGGGGATAGATGGATCTCTTAACATTTCAATCACCTGAGAAAAAAATTGAAAATGTATTAAGGCAAAAGCCATATAAATATATTTAATAGCTTTTGCAATTGAGAAAAATGAGATTAGGATTTATAATTTTAAAAATGAAGACTTAATACGTTTCTACGTTTCTTTCAATGTTTCTACATTTTCGGTTGATTTTAAGGTTTTTGGTTGAAATGAGCTGCTCCGTCTCTAATACAAATTTGTATTTAAAATAAATAACAGAGTCTGTATCATACACATTTTACTTTTTAGCACTAAACATATTTAATAACATTGAAGAATTGAGAAAACTGAGATCGGGATGATTTCAACGTTTTTGATTGAAATGAGCTGCTCTGTTTGTATTAAAAATTAGTATTTAAAACAAATAACTGAGTCAGAAAACACAAAAAATATAAATATGACAAACGGGTCTATGGCCAGTAAATGAAAACAAAGCAAAAAACAAAAACGAATATTACGTCCGTATCTAACAAGGAGTCTTCAGCGTAGAGAAACAAATAAATTAAAACTAAAAATTATACATAAAACTAAAATAGACTCACCTAAAAATGTAATATACAATTACTTAATATTTACAATTTGAAGCAACTTTCGTGAAACCACCTCACAAAAGTAACTTGATTAAACATTTTAAAATAACAAATGAACAAGGAATAAGCTGTCGTGACATAACTTTATTCAATGCTTTTGATGCTGCTACCAAAAGCTTTGCATAAGTTTGAACTAACCCCTGGGACACTTTGCAATACTTTATTTTTATTTTTTAACATGGGTTCATTTTTTTAAAACGGCATCATAAACAGGATCAATATTTATATTCCCATTATCTCTATGAATTGATAAACCTGCAAAAACATTTTTTGTTTTTATTTCCAATGCTTCAAGAGCCCATTGCGTGAAACCTTTATCATTTGAAATGGCTGTTCGAACTGCACAAAATTGTCCGAATTAAAAAATATATGTTCTGCTAAGGCTTAAGTACAATTTTCTGGAGTTTTTGAAGATTTTAGAGCATTATCTATTGAATTCCGGTGCTCAATAAATCGTTCCGCAAATCGCTGGTGTTTTCGACCGATGTAAAATTTCTCGTAAGAGCAAGTATAAACTCCACTTGACAAAATATCAACGTGTCATATCTTCCAGAATTTAGAAAGTTACTCAATGGTGTGATCGATTTAAAACAAGTTGAAATATTATGTTTCAGTAAAGTTCGTTTGATTTTCTCCCCAAGAATTGGTATCTAAGCTATTTCTAGCATTTGAGATTACTTTAGGAAACATTACTTTATGAAACAAAACTAAATAAGAAAAATTTTAACATAATTTTTTTTTAATAGATGTACATTTCCTTTGGCGTGATCTTGAATGTTATTAGAATTTAAGTTTTTAATGATTACTTAATTTTATTTCATAAGTAATTTTAATTTTTTTTTATCATAAAAAATAACTTACCCAATCCTCTTTTTTACTGCTGTTCTCAACATCGGGAAGATGTTTAAAACTCTCTGGATTTCAGACTTAGACTTGAGAAATTTAATCGCAATCCAATCTTCGAAATTGTGGGTTCCCTTTTAAAAAAAACAGCTATGATATATAAATATATATATGATATATAATGATGATTTATTTATAACCCACGTAAAATGGAAAAATACTGGAGTAATAAAGAAAAGAAAGAAAGAAAGATTTCTTCTTTAATATCGTTTCCCTGACAAAACCCTGAAAATAATTTGAATGATTTGAAAAAAAACGGCGGATGACTCCAAGGGACCTTGAATGATTATTGCCAACTAAATTTGCATGTTCTTTCCACGAAAGATTCTCATCAACTACAAATCCAAGATATCTACTAGTTTTTATTCTATTTATTATATTACTAGCTACTTTTGATTTTAGATCAGTTTGAATGGACGAAATTTAGAAAATAATTCATAATTTTTCTTACTGTAATTCAGTGTTAAATAGTTCGAATCAGCCCCTGAGACGACTTCAGACAAATAATATAAATGGAATGTTGCCTTAAAATAATAATATTCGTTTTATTTGTAAAAAACGGTAAAATACCTCCAAAAAGTCAACTTGATCGAATATCTGGTTTTTCCATTTATATTAAATTTCTCAAAACTTTCTTTATTAAAATTATTTCTTTATAATTATTTTCCTTTACATATATTTATAATTACTTTATAAAAAATATTTTTATGTCTAATTTTTTATTATTAAAAGTTTCTTGGGTGGTGTACATACCAGTAACATTGATGAAATTGATTTTTCAAATAACTGCCGCATTTTGTTACATATATCAGTATTACAATATCAATTACCTTTATGAAGCGGTATCATATATAAACATAGAAGCTATCCTATACAATGATTTGGGTCCTTTAACTTCTATTTTGGTATTGTTTTTCGCCATAAAAGTTGTAAGACTTAGGTGTGCAATACACCTACTTTTGATAAATGGGGATTTTATCTTCTTCTTCATGGCTTCATACTAAAAAAATTGACACGTTTATGGAATAATCTAGATTTCATAGAATTGCCACAATTAAATTTTAAATTAATTGCAGCTCAACAACACGAGATATAATATTGTTTTTCTGCTATGATGATCAGCTTGTGTGGACGCACGGGCGGATCCAGGATTTTCTTTAGCAGGGGCCCATATTAGGCTGCTTCAATAAACTTGCGAATAAAGGAATACCAGCAATTTAAAAGGAACCTAGACAATTATGCGTCATAGGTAGGCAGTGGAAATGGTCGTAAATTTAATCTAAAATCTAATGAGGGTTAAAGTTCAAGTAATTTTACTAAAATGAAAATGGTATAATAATATTCATAAAAAATAGTAAGTTCTAAAAACTAATTCACAATGAAAGAATAAAAAGCTTTTCACCATCTATACAAAAATATGATATTTAATATTTTCTGCATAATTTTTCGCCTTTGCACTTCTGACCACTATAGCGAGTGAGTTAAGCTTTGTATGATAAAAAAAATTGTCTTGAGCCGTCTTTTGGGGTCATGCATTCTTTGTGACATAGGTTACATAGATCATGCTGGTTTTGTGTTATCCTCACAGACAAGAATCTGTTACCAACTTCTACAGCTTGATTACTACCATAGTAAAAAAACATGGCTTTTCCTTCCTCGTTTTCGTAATTGTTGTGTAAAGGTCACCAATGTTACCACATCTAAAGCAATGATTGACGCCAAAGATGTTACACACTGGTTCGAGATGATGCAATTCATTATCAACAAAATGTTCCCTGACATTTCCTATTGCAATGGTAAATTCTTCAACATCAGGGACATAATCTATTTTCGATAGATACTCCAAAAACTTTGAAGACAGCATTTGGATGCTTGCATGTAGCTTTTCTAGTGAATTGGAAGCTATGTTAATGACAGCGTTAGCTTTTTCTAGCAGTAGTTGAATTTCAATGGTGGAATGCTTTCTATTATGTTTTTCGTACATATCAGATAGTATTTAACTTTTCTAAATCCGATTTCATGTTTGCTACCGTCTTGGACCTATATGCCCATCTTATTCTTTATTTTCTTGGAAATAAACTGGACCGCCTGTTTTTAACCTGAGTCGAATTGTGCTTAGACTGGCTTACGAAGTAAGATATATCTAAAGACTTGGCGCTGGTTTGTACTTGGCTCTGACTTTTCTCTATCTTTTTTTAAGGATAACTTCTCACTTTCTTTTGCGTAGATCGTATTGCATTTTCAGGGAGATTTGAGTGAAAGAAAAATGTTTCGTCTTGTTTTATGGTCAACCTGCGGCTTCTACAGAAACTATTGTAGAATTTGATTACTATGTTTGATGTTTTTTCCATCTGTTCCTTACAAGAAGAACCAATCCCTTTGTATCTTTTCAATACTAACCAGAGTATGGAAATGAGATTATTACAACATAAAGATTCTATTTCTTCGGCTTTAAAGCAAGATTCTAAGTCTGAAGATTTTACTTCAGCCCTTTCAGAAAATATTTTCAATTTTCCAGACCACTTTATTTTGTTCGAGAATGTCTCTTTGATTTCTAGGGATCGGGGTTTAAAGCAAAATTTTCGTGAAACTCTTAAAATAAAAAAAAATCTTATTCAAGAATGTTGCTTTGAATCGGGATACAGGTGAATTTGGGCTGAACTCTATCTATGATAATTTATTAAAATCTGACACAGTAAAGTTCAATTCACCAAGTGTAGTTGATCTCTGTCCCAATGTTATACTATTGAACGCTAATGAACCGAATCCAAGACGGTCAAGGAGGCTAGCTTCTGCCTTTGCTTTGAAAAGACTTAAAGAATTAAACAATATGTAGTTTTATTGGATTTCGTATATAAACTTTTGTTTTAAATTGTTTATGCTTAGTTTTACTACTCTGGACGGTCACTGTATATGTGACCGAAATATCTGGTATTTTTGTGAATTTCTATACACTGTCTATTAAAAAGGATTTTATCCCTATTTTGAACTTTTATTTTAACTTTAGAAACAGCACCTGACAAAAGAAACAAAAGAGAAATAGTATTAGCAGAATAAGATAAAACAAAGAAAAAAGTTTGACTATGAATAAGAAATCGAAATTACCCCCCAAAAGAAAACATAAGAAGACCAAAATCACAAAAATATCCAAAGAACATGAAATCTCTAACAGCATACTTGCCAAAGACAAAATTTCAAACAAGAACAAAAGAATTTTTGTCTTATTATTTATAAAGAATTGAATATCTTATTATTTGGACAAGATAAAACAAAGAAAAACGTTTGATTATATGAATAAGAAATAAAAATTCCCCGAAAAGGAAACATAATTAGACCAAAATAAAAAAAAGCTCCAAAGAACGTAAAATCTTTTAACAGCATACTTGCCAAAGACAAAATATCAAACAAGAATAAAAGAAAATTGAAACTCTTGTCTTATAGTTATTTTGTGTACTAAATACAAAGATTATACTGATTATCTGTTGCAGTTAAACATTTTGTGTCATTAAATCTAATTGAGTTGTCCGTTTACTGAAAAGTGTGCTGATAATGCATACATGGGGCTACTCAATTGTAATTTAAAGGAAATATTTAATCTTATAAGAAGCAAAATAACTGGATGTTTGGCTTATAATATTCCAGATACTGGTTTAGGTACTGGAGGGTACTGGTTTAGTGTTCTAGGAATACAGTTATAAAACAGGATGACTATTTCCTTTTTGCATGAAAATGCTTCATAAGTTTGAAAAAGTAAGTGATTTATCAAGAATTTAAATATTTAATATCATTAAATATTAGTTAAAGTCCAAACATACAAGATGTATGCTTTGTATGCGTACATTTTAAAATAAAGATAAATGAAACTGAACTGAAAATGAAACAAAAAATCAAAAACATTTTAATAGGCTTTGTAAGATACCCTTATACTTTTTTTTATAAATTACTAAATTAATAAAATATTGATTTTAATAAGTAATGGAATCTTGCCTTAAAAATAATTTTGTTTTATTTGTAAAAAAAAACGGTAAAATACCTCCAAAAAGTCAACTTGATGGAATATCTGGTTTTTCCATTTACATTAAATTTCTCAAAAATTATTTTTTTAAATTATCTCTTTATAATTATTTTTCTTTACATTAATTCATAATTACTTTATAAAAATTATTTTTATTTATAATTTCTTTATTATTAAAAGTTTCTTGGGTGGTATACATCCCAGTAACATTGATGAAATTGATTTTTCAAATAAAGAATCGCTTCTTATTTTCAAACAAAGAAGTAATAGAATTGCCACAATTAAATTTAAAATTAATTTCAGCTCAACAATACGAGATATAGTATTGCAAAGGATACAGGATTTCCTTTTGTGGGGAGGGGGGCACATATTAGGTT
This sequence comes from Artemia sp. Qi Xiang Cuo, assembly GCF_049724085.1. NCBI lineage: Eukaryota > Metazoa > Arthropoda > Branchiopoda > Anostraca > Artemiidae > Artemia > Artemia sp. Qi Xiang Cuo. The sequence goes on from NW_028300617.1 coordinate 27,017, forward strand.
TCTTCGATAAACATGCGAACAAAGAAATACCAGCAATTTAAAAGGAACCTCGACAATTATGCGGCGAAGGTAGGTAGAGGAAATGGTCGTAAATTTAATCTAAAATTTAATGAGGGTTAAAGTTCTAATAAATTTGCTAAAATTAAATTGGTATAATAATATTCATAAAAAAATAGTAAGTTCTAAAAACTAACTCGCAATGAAAACATAAAAAGCTGTTCACCATCTATAAAAAAAATGATATTTAATATTTTCTGTATAATTTTTCGCCTTTGCACTTCTGACCACTATAGCAAGTGAGTTAAGCTTTGTATTATAAAAAAAAAATGGTCTTGAAACGTCTTTTGGGGTCATGCATTCTTTGTGACATAGGTCACATAGATCTTGCTGGTTTTGTGTTGTCCTCACACACAAGAATCTGTTACCAACTTCTACAGCTTGATTATTACCATAGTAAAAAAACAGGGCTTTTTCTTCCTCGTTAATTGCAATTGTTGTGTAAAGGTCACCAATGTTACCACATCTCAAGCAAATATTGATACCAAAGATGTTATACACTGATTCGAGATGATATGCTTCGTTATAAACAAAATATTCCCTGACATTTCCCATTGCAAGGGTAAATTCTTCAACATCAGGGACACAATCTGTTTTCGATAGATACTCCAAAAACTTTAGCGATAAGAAGAGTGGACTTGCAGTTATGGAGTGCACCTAGATACTGAAGGCTAGCTCAATGTAAAAAAAAAAATGCTCATTTCGCCTTGTGCTTCTGGAATATAGTAGATACCTATGTAGGGAATAATCCGAAGGAGTTATAGAGTTTTAGAAAATATATTAGAACGAGAAAAGGTACTTTGAATTCTCCAGTGCATGACGAACAGGGAATTTTCAGACATATCTTCAAAAAAGTAGTGAGAACTCGTTCTTTGTCTGACATATCTTAAAATTTATCGTGAGAACTTGTTCTTTATCTGGCTCTCACAATTTTTGAAGATATATCTTCAAATAACGGGTTCTCACTGCCGTCGTTTTAAATAGTCTGTACGTGCACCAGACGGTCGGTGGCTATTCCACTGAGTGTTTACAGCCTTATTGACGATCAATTAATTGCTCTTCAGCTTGTTTGGCGAGTGGAACAATTAATTAGTCTCAATTTTTGTTTCGACTCTAGCGATAAGAAGAGTGGACTTGCAGTTGCGGAGTGCACCTAGATACTGAAGGCTAGCTCAATGTAAAAAAAATAGCTCATTTCTCCTTGTTCTTCTGGAATATAGTAAATACCTATGTAGGGAACCAGCTGAAGGAGTTATAGAATTTTAGAAAATATATTAGGACGAGAAAAGGTACTTTGAAATCTCCAATGCGTGTCGAACAGGGGATTTTCAGATATATCTTCAAAAAAGGAGTGAGAACCCGTTCTTTGTCTGACATATCTTCAAATTTATCGTGAGAAGTTGTTCTTTATCTGGTTCTCACGATAACTTTTGAAGATATATCTTCAAATAACAGGTTCTCACTGCCGTCGTTGTAAATAGTCTGTAAGCGCACCAGACGGTCAGGGGCTATCGCACTAAGTGTTTCTAGCCTTATTTACGATGAACTAGTTGTTCTTCAGCTTGTTTGGCAGGTGGAACAATTAATTAAGAAGAGTGGACTTGCAGTTATGGAGTGCACCTAGATACTAGAAGGCTAGCTAAATCTAAAAAAAAGCTCATTTCGCCTTGTGCTTCCGAATTATAGTAGATACCTATGTAGGGAATCATCCGAAGGAGATATAGAATTTTAGAAAATATATTAGAACGAGAAAAGGTACTTTGAAATCTCCAGTGCATGACGAACAGGGAATTTTCAGACATATCTTCAAAAAAGTAGTGAGAACCCGTTCTTTGTCTGACATATCTTCAAGTTTATCGTGAGAACTTGTTCTTTATCTGGTTCTCACTCAATTTTTGAAGATATATCTTCAAATAACAGGTTCACACTGGCGTCGTTTTAAATAGTCTGTAAGTGCACCAGACGGTCGGTGGCTATTCCACTGAGTGTTTACAGCCTTATTGACGATCAATTAATTGCTCTTCAGCTTGTTTGCCGAGTGGAACAATTAATTAGTCTCAATTTTTGTTTCGACTCTAGCGATAAGAAGCGTGGACTTGCAGCTATGGAGTGCACCTAGATATTGAAGGCTAGCTCAATGTAAAAAAAAATATAGCTCATTTCTCCTTGTTCTTCTGGAATATAGTAAATACCTATGTAGGGAATCAGCTGAAGGAGTTATAGAGTTTTGGAAAATATATTAGAACGAGAAAAGGCACTTTGAAATCTCTAATGCGTGTCCAACAGGAGATTTTCAGATATATCTTCAAAAAAGGAGTGAGAACCCGTTCTTTGTCTGACATATCTTCAAATTTATCGTGAGAACTTGTTCTTTATCTGGTTCTCACGATAACTTTTGAAGATATATCTTCAAATAACAGGTTCTCACTGGCGTCGTTGTAAATAGTTTGTAAGCGCACGAGACGGTCAAGGACTATTGCACTAAGTGTCTCTAGCCTTATTTACGATGAACTAATTGTTCTTCAGCTTGTTTGGCAGGTGGAACAATTAATTAGTCTCAATTTTTGTTTCGACTCTAGCGATAAGAATAGTGGACTTGCAGTTATGGAGTGCACCTAGATACTGAAGGCTAGCTCAATGTAAAAAAAATAGCTCATTTCGCCTTGTGCTTCTGGCATATAGTAGATACCTATGTAGGTAATCATCCGAAGGAGTTGTAGAATTTTAGAAAATATACTAGGACGAGAAAAAGTACTTTGAAATCTGTAATGCGTGACGAACAGGAGATTTTCAGATATATCTTTAAGAAAGTAGTGAGAACTCGTTCTTTGTCTAACATATCTTCAAATTTCGTGAGAACTTGTTATTCATCAGGTTCTCACGACAATTTTTGAAGATATATCTTCAAATAACGGGTTCTCACTGCTGTCGCGGTAAATTGTCTGTGCTATCACCAGACGAGTGCCCAGTGGGCCAATTTTGGTAAGCAGAACTGGCGCTGTGGGATGAACCAAACATTCGGTTAAAGTGCCTAAACAACGCATATTCCGGATCTCACGAAAAGGAGTTAATTGCTTGGCCTTACTAAGCCTTACTATGGTTTTCTAGAACAAGGTTGGCTAGTATGGACAGATTTAGATAGGAGAGATTGTCGCCTCTAGGAGATATAGGTGGGGGCAGATGAAAGAATGGGGTCAAGACGTTGTATATTTCAAAAAATAGTTGCCTGGTTCCAGGTCCCCCCCCCGTGGTTTTGGAGGTGATCTTAACCACAAAAACAACAGAGTATTCATAGGGTATCTTCATGCCCCACCTCAATTAGTGGAGACTGGTTTGACATTAAAACGAACCTATGCTCAGAGATGCCATACCACGGTTTGCTAGAACTAGGTAAGATATGCTTGCCGTTGATCCGCACCACCCAAGGGGTTAAGGGTCTAGGCACACTTTTTTTTTATAGAGGGTCCCCAGGAGGAAACATCCTATGGTATGTCAGTAGCACAACAAGGTGCATGCAGTGTCTAAAGGTGTTCAGGGGAAGGCCGTTCGAGGGTCGATTCTCAAGAAGGAGGGGAGTGTTTCCACTCTTTCTCTTCCTTCCGCTTCTGTTTTAGAAGCTTTTTATTCGGAAAAAAGAGGGTTTATTCATCCCTTCGTTGGACGAGTCCCTGTCTTCCAATTCAGCGGCCGCTGCACTAGCTTCTGCAGCAGATGGTTGGCTGATGGCTGGTGCTGCTGCTTCTTCTGGTGCTGCTGCGAGGCATAGTTGTTGCTTTTTTATTTTCCTCTTCTTCTTCCTGCGGTCATCTTCCACCGTTTCCTTCTCGACGGCTGGAGCTGCATCCTCCGATGCTTCCTCGGATGGGATGTTGGTCTGATCTTGTCTGTTTTTCAGCTACCGCTGCTTGCTTTCTGGAAGCAGGAAGGTCTCATCATGCCCTTTGCCAAAATCCCCTGGTCAGACGCCGTAGTCAAATTTTAATTCTTCACCGGCTTTGATGTCGCGGGTGGCGACAAAGAACGGTGATTTTACCCCACTACTGTCGACGAGTCTGAGACGAAGATTTGGCTTGTCTTCCTTTGCCTGATGGTTAATGAGGCACCCGTCGCAAATTTGGTCCAGATGGCACTCACAGTTTCGTAGTCGGGCGTCGATTGTCAGCTCACTGGCCTGGAGGACGTAGTTTGCTCCGTCTTCTTCTCCCTTCAGAGTCGGTATGAGCGCATTTGCTGCTGAGGTTTTCAAACGGCGGCCGTGGTACTCCACGACCGCTTGATTTTCCCAGAACGGGAGAGCGGTGAAGACACCGTCTCCAGCTCCTGCAGAATGACTTGTAGCCTTGGTCAGGCCGACCCAAGTCTGCGTCATCACCGATTTCATCAAGTAGTCGTTGACTACCGGCTCAGCGAGATATATCCTCGAGCTTATTTCACTCCGATGGATGGCCTTCACTTGCTCCAAGGTGGGGAAGGTGTCCGAGAAGCCCAGCTTCTTTATCGCTTTCCCCAGATTTTCTTGGGTGATGGAATCAGCGATGTCCGTTCCGAGTCCCCTTTTCTCTGCGATGGTCTTCAGAACTACTGCGGCACGGGCGTGCTTCACGTGCTTCGCATATAGGTCCTTTACCGACTTGATCAAGCCTGGGTCGGTCATCTCGGGGTTGGTGGTTCTTACCATCTTTAGTGTTATTGTTTTCAGGTCTGGTGAAGAGCTCACTGGATGAGCTGAGACCACCTTGTTCACCGCCTGGAAAAAAAATTAAGAATGTTTTGAGTAAGTCGATTCAGTTATATTTTAGATAGACGAAGACCAGCACAGAAAGTTGTCTGTTGACTGGCATCCTACAAACATAGCTGTTTAACCTCTATTAAGATGGATGAACGACTTACCGCAAGCTGAAGTTAAATTACATTAATTACCACTCAGTTAAATTAGATTATTTTTAAATCTTACCAATGAATCTTTATGTTATTTTCTACGGATGTAGTTTTAGTGTCATATCATTGAAGTTGCACATGGATTTGTTTCACTGAAAATGTTTTTTCCTCATTTGATCATTTTGCCCATATTTACTTGATTGAACATTGAAATCCCTATTATTTTCAAACCTTGTTAAAAAAAACCGATAAGGTTTTACTAGGATTTATTTTAACTACTCAAATCAACTCTAGCAATTTTCATAGCTCTGGCCTCTCCTCCTAGAGAGTTAATCTTTCGTCTTTTACTAGCTTTTCTTGTAAAAAAATCTTTCAGTTTTTTTGTTTACCAATTCTTGTGTTTTTTTAATCACAGATCAATAAAAGTTAGCAAAAGTCGTTATATTTTTGCTGTATACTAGACGAATAGATCTAAAGCTGAACTGATTAACCAAGAAAGAAAGGGATTGGCCCGTTTACGGTCCACACACGACCATGAACAATGGATAGCTGGACACTAATACTCTAAACTACAAAACAGTAGAGAGGAGTGACGGATTTCAGGAAGAAAGAATATCTCTCGCCGACAAACCAACCCAAAGTACCACAGCTCAATTTATGGTCATCTAGTCACTAGGAAACTAGTAGTACAGAGTGTTAGTCATCTCACTAACGGGTGTTCCACTCCAGCTTCAGGACGTTTGAACACTAGTTAGAAAGAAAAGGTTAGAATAAACAATTCAGAAATACTTACGTCATTGACCATCCTCTTGCGTATGACATCGTCGATCGGAGCGGCCGTTGTTTGAAGGACGTCAGTCTCCTTAAGGTTTGGGTCGACGTACACTCCTGTTGCCCGTGCAGTGGTTCCCTCTATGCACACTCGAGCTTTCGCAACCTTCTCGAAATGCTCATAGCGGTACTGATTCTTGGCTGTCTTTTCTGCCGAAGAAAAAGAAGGAATTAATGGACTTTTCGGTTTAAAGACGATCGAAGGAATTTCCTTTGAAAGTTGATAATTATAGTAAATTTATTTTATGATATCAGTTTTGAACTTCCGGTTTAAATATCTTTCAGAATGAACATATTATATAGCAGAAATTGTCGATTCGTGATTATGGCAGATATCAATATGAACATACCTACAATATAATATCATACACAGGAAGGGAAACAGTTATGGATATAATAATAAGAGACAGCAGGTGCTCGTTGACAGCAGATATTGACCTGAAAGATAAAATGAAACATAGGAAATATATTCACCCATGATCTCCTTCTCCTTCGCCGTCGTTTTTTCATCACGGTCATTGATGGTGGCAATAAAGTCCCCAATCAAACCAGCCTCAGACACTTTATTGCCACCATCAATGACCGTGGTCAACCTTCTCGAAATGCTCGTAGCGGTAATGATTCTTGGCTGTCTTTTCTGCTGAAGAAAACAGAAGGAATTAATGAACTTTTCGGTTTAAACTAGACGATCGAAGGAATTTACTTTGAAAGTTGATAATTATACTAAGTTTATTTTATGATATCAGTTTTCAACTTCCGGGTCCATTATCTTTCAGAATGACATAATATATAGCAGAAATTGTTGATTCGTGATGATGGCAGATATCAATATGAACATACCTAAAATATAATATCATACACAGGAAGGGAAACAGTTATGGAGAATAATAAGAGACAGCAGGTGCTCGTTGACAACAGATATTGACCTGACAGATAAAATGAAACATGAAAATATATTTTACCTGTGTGACACAGGTAGTCACTCATCTTGTTCTTCGCCGTAGTTTTTTCATCACGGTCATTGGTGGTGTCAAAATATGGTCTGAGGATGGAGTTAGTGGGGATTGCGATTCCTGGCCGCATCTTGTTGTGAAATAATCTCTCAAGAAAAATTTATTCCGTCTAGGACCTGTTATCAATCTCTTTCCCATTCGCGTTCAGGAGAAAGTTGGATGGGCTGGTCTCTCCATGGTTTACGAGTGAGGGGCGAACGAAGGAGAGATATTGCTGGCAGATCTTCTCCTCGTGTTCGTCCAATGCCACTCCTGCAGCTCGAATGGAGGCGTTCTTATGTTTCTCAACCAGCACAATGTATAGCTTTCGCTGTTCAAGCAGTATCTCTTTTCTCTGGAGGAACTCCTCCACCGTCATATTTGGGGCAACGCCAGACCGGTGGCCAAAGAGGTACGAGATGAAGTAGCACACATAGGCCGTCAGGAGCTTTCTGTCGTCGCCGATGAGACGGTTTTTCGCGAGTCGTTGCAGTACTGGCTCCATGAAGGTCTCGACCTCTTTTTTCATTTGCCGATAGTCTTTGGTTGTGAAGTTGGCCGGGTCGAAGGCCCTTTCTTGCTCGTGCTTTCGCTTACTGGTAGCGGCAAGTGAAACATACTTTTGGTCGAGGTGGTCGAGTGCTTTCAGGACCTGGGCAAGGTTGTCCGCAGCAAACTTGCATGGGCATCGACCCCGCGGCTGCCGATGTAGTTCAGGAACCGTTGGTATGCCTGAACGTACTTGGATCGAGTGCTTGGCTGCATTCCCGCCTCGGCACAGAGGTCGAAGAAGAGCTCTGCCCGGATGGCAAACTGCAAGTTTGACCATTTGTACGCTGTGCCTTCGAGTACAAAAAGCACAACTTTTTGTGCACAGCCAAGAGGATTTTTGAACCGTTTACTGGTAATATCTCCGCACTTGGCCGACCATGTCTTGAAAGTTGCCATCATTTCGACCCCCTGTTTCAAGACCGCACGCTCTTCGGACATACATTTTTGGAAGCTGTACTCTTGGTACAGCCCTCTCTTGGACATCTCAATTCTCAGCTTATCCTTAAAATTTCTCTCCCTAGCTGGGCGAACGTGCTGGTATTGCTCTTCCATTTGGTGGTCGCTTTCTTCTTCAATTGAAGGCTCCGAGCCAGGATCGTACTGGGATCCTTCTGAGTCTGCACTCAGATCTTGAGCATCGTCAACGTCCGGCGAATCCACTATCGCAGCGGACCGGCTTGCCCTAACCGGTCTTTTCTTTGTGGGACGTGCGATCTGCTTTGGAGGCACAGCGGGTTCGTTGTCGGCGGAAGCTGCAGAATGTGGAATTGTCGATGGCGCTGCTGATGGCGCTGCAGACTCCGATGCTTGCGGCAACTGACTCACTAAGAGTGGGGCCACTGATGTTGTTGACTGAGATGGACTGATGCTGATGGACGAGAAAAAGCTTCTTCGTTAAAACTGGAGCTGCATGGGGCTGGGATGTTTCCAGATGTTGTTGCTGGTTTGTCCTGTAGCAGGACTTCGCAGTCTTCAGCTTCAGTCGTGTCGAAGAAGACGCCGGTAAGCTCAAACAATGTTATGGAGAGTTTGTGTAGCGTCCCAGCCTCTCTTATCGCCATCTTTAGCTTGATTGCCGAGTAATATTGCTTTGACTTCTGGTTGGTCTCAATAGTCTGTTTCGAAATATTAACAAGCTCTCTTATCTGGGCAACTGATCAGGGTTGGCCTTCCAGATCTCTCCCACACTTGCTTCTCTGAGCCGCCAGATGCTTATCTAGGTATTCAAAAGAAGTGTGACAGAACTGGCAGGTCTTCCATTAGCCATTCTTGGATCTCGGTTGGCCTTTGCTTTTCCAGAGGCTTGTTCGGGTTCAGGCAGTGTTGTGACTGGTGCTTCGTCAGTCAGGTTCGGCGGAAGGTTAGTGGAAAATCCCGGGTCAGGCTGGGTTGTATCTGGTGCGTCTGTAGGCATGGTCATTGGAAAGTCACTAGTAAATCTGGCAGGCTGGGGGGTCTTGGGATTATTCATGACGGTTTCAGAAAAAAAATTTTAAGGGGCTGGCAGTGTTGACAGGGACGTACTTGGTGGGGCGTTAACGGCTTAAGTTGATACTGTTCCAGCGGCTTGTTCGGGTTCAGGCAGGGTTGTTTCTGGTGCTTCGGCAGTCAGGTTCGGCGGACGGTTTGTGGAAAATCCCGGGTCAGGCTGGGTTGTAGCTGGTGCGTCGGAAGGCAGGTTCGTGGGAAGGTCACTAGTAACTCTTGCTGGAAGTGTTGTCTGGGGCTTATTCATGACGGTTTTAGGTAAATAATTTTCAGGGGATGGCCGGTTTGTCAGGGACGTACTTGATGGGGCCTTAACGGCTGAAGTCGATCGCATGTATGATTTTGCCTTATATTTTCCGAAATGTTCCAGTTTCGTATGTTTTTGGGGAGGTACAGGGCCCAGCCGGGTCGTCAGGATCCGGTCGGGGTCGTATTCGGGGGCAGGCGTGGTTGTGTTATTGTATGTTACCTTTTGCATTTTAAAAAATCAAAGACAATTAGTTTAATATAGGCTCACATAAATGAAAAGTTAATAGAATATTAAGCATGCACGCTATTTAAGAAAAGTCAAGTATATACATAAAGAATAAATATATGGTAAACATTCAGTATCTGGACAATGTTCCGTGAAACAACAGATGTAGTGACCACCTTAAAATAGTTCCTTTGCTTAATTATTCTTAAACAGGTAGATTTACTTTTATAAAAAAATATTACTAGATGAGGTGATTATTCAAACTCTGTATATTTTCCGATGTACCGAATAATTCCTGGTACATGCGGTTCCTACACTCCTAATCTGGTTTCACTCTCTGAACCCTAAATAGATGTCAATTCCTAATTAGAAAATGCTCGATCCATTTTTTGTAAATACTCATATAAGATAGTCTTACCTTCAAAAACACTTTAAATAAACACATAAACTTACCAATAACCGACAATTCACACCCTAACCGAATTCCAAATTCCTTAAGCAAAAAGAAGCAGCTCTTTTTAGAGGAAAAAAAAATATGTAAATAAAACTTCAAATAATTTTTGCTAAGAAAAATTGTGCCTACTAGCACCGAAAAAGGTTGTAGGTGTAGTTGCGCAACAAAAATAATCCTTGGTTTGTCATTCCCAATTTAATATATTTGAAATGTTTTTAATTGTCCCAAAATCATTCGAACTCGTACTCAAACAAATCACTCATTTAACCCCACATTATGTGAAAATAAATCTTTCCTTAAATCCAGTAATTAGGGAGTTAGGGCTGTAAATTGAAACAGATCCTTGCACGGTTCTCTACACATGGGTCATAAATAAGGACCTATTTTTTTCATAAACAAAACAGAAACATATCTAAGAAATTCAAATCGTTCCACTTTGACTTTCATCCAAAATGTGTGAATTTGAATCAATGCTAATAGAGCAAAATATTACCAACCAAAGGTTAATGTTGTAAAGAGTCCTAAGTCCGACGCGCAGATGTTTTCATATACAAAGCCTGTCTAACCTGTTTATTTGTAATCAATGAAAAATTGAAACATTAACCTATTTAAACATTAGTGGAAACCTTTGAAAAAAATTGAAAAAAATGTTTCTGTTAAGATTTTGAGACAAATGATACACCATTCTGTAGGCAATGTTATTTCTGATCAGCCTAGCTAGTTTCAAAAAGAAATAACTATTTTTGACAAACCCCTTAGGTTTTCAGTTTTCGCTAAGTTTGGGAAAAACTTAGAGGAAACCTTTTGAAAAATAAAAAGAAATTGTTCCTGTTAAGATTGTGAAACAAATGATACACTGTTCTTTAGTTCATGTTATTTCTGGCTTTCCTAACGAGTTTGAAAAAGAAATAACCATTTTTGACTAGCTCCGAGAAAGTTCTCACGTTGGCAATTTCTGCCTATTAAAACATTAGTGGAAACCTTTTAAAAAAAATTAAGTATTATTTAGTTTAGTCGGCTAGTCAAGTTTGAAAATTATCAAGCTGAAACTTCTAGCGAAATTACATTAAAAAATGATCATTCTAATAACCAACCATTGCATACATTGGACTTTGCTAGCTATTTGATTCTTTGAGGTTTGTATCTTACTCTTTCAAAGAAGAAAAAGCCGTTGGTTTTTCCTGTTTGTAATCAGGTTTATATCTAGGCAAGGTCTTAATGGTAAATTTGTGGCCAACGTTATGTGAAAAAGTGGAAAAGTTAAAACTTTCATGCCCTATATATAGTAAAGAAGGAACTCTGGAAACATTACAAAAATCATGTAAACAATAAGATATTTCGTTGAATAAATTTTAAGTTGTCCTAGCAACAACTTCATGATAACCTTCAAAACTAGAAAATTTCCGTTAAGTTTTGAAATAAGGTTTAATTGATTTTATCTTGAAAGTTTCTAGATACATTAAAATCTATTATTATATTTTAGTTCAGAAAAATGTCAGAATCTAATTTAGAAAAAGAGCGCAGACGGCAAATGGTTAGAGAATGATACCAGCTACAGGCTTAAAAAACACCGGAAAAGACACTAAAGTTTCTTTAAAACTAAAATAAAACAAAACTTATTCAACATTTTCTGGTATTTCGTCTAGTATCAATTAAAATTATAATTTTTGCTAAGACACAATACATATTTCTGCGTTTTACCGAATAACTGTTGAGATTCTGAACTGAAAACTAAAATAGAATTAAATTATTTAAACTTTTTTAGGTACGTTAAATGTTTCAACGCAAAAACTAAAATTGTTGCTAACTAACTATAAATATTTTTGAATTTTATATAATAATTTCAGAGAATTTGGACTAAGATTTCAAATATAATTGATTTATTTATAAATTTACAGCTTAATAGAAATCGTTGCAATTAGTCTTTCAAATCGTTGTAAAATTATAAATTTACAGCTTAGTAGAAAAGACATTATATCTCTTAGAAACGAGCAATTCACCATTCCCATCTAGCGTTCCAAGTAAAATCATAAAATTAATTGTCTCCAAACGATTCGATATTTTTTTGTGAAATCTGGCACACTACACATTTTCCGGCCTGAAAAAAAACTAGATAGGTCATGACTTTGGGATAGTTCATTTTTATCCAGGGATTATCGTATAAAATCTGTGGTCCTATAAGATGACGTCATGATATCATGCGAAATTTACAGTAAAAATGGCATGTCATTCTTTACGTGGTTTTTATGACAATAGCTAGTTTGCATAGATCAGGATAACTTAGGAGAAGCACAAAATAATTTTTTCAGTCTATCGCTCTAAATTAAACTCACAGATTGAGTTGTTCGTTCATTTTCTTCCCATGACTTAGAACGAAAGGATAACGCGATAAAAACAACATTAATTCCTACTTCGACCACCATTTGAGGCGATTGTATATAAATTATAAGAGTAAACTTAGAATTTTCTTGGCGTCAACCCCTGTACACCTGTCTTAAATCACAGTATGTTGTGTGTTGTGAATTTTTCCCGTGTTAAACAACAAAATAGCAGGAAAATTCTGCAACCACCTAAATTACTAGTGATCGTAACGACAATTACCTCAACAGAACGAAAATTTTATGGCTCGATGGCCGCAACAAGATGCGCAAAAGTGAATATTGTAAAGAAGAAGATCAAAGAATATTGTACATAAAAAAAAGTTTTGAATTTAGCGAAGAAGAAAAAACTCCGAAACCATAGCTGTGGTTTGAAGTTTACATAAATAACGGGTTTACTTACAGGTAATCAATCTCCTTAGTATCTTGAAAAATTTTAATATCTTGAATTCGACTTTGTGGATACGCTTCGTTGAAATGTAGCTTTAACATTTCTATGTCATATTCTGTGGTTTCTTCTAATATTTTGTGTTCTATCTTGTATGTATCATTTGTTCTATATGTATCAGATACATATATGGTTAAAAACTCTACTTCGTCAGCATGATTATGGTACGCACGGCGATAATTTTGTTGTCTTAATTCACCGCTTAGGTTTGTCACCATAAGGGTTTTCGGATAATACTGACAAGGTTCATGTAACTGAAGGACACTTGAATACCTTCTTACTATGAAAATAGCAATGGCCAAAAACAATAGACAAAGGGTTAAGTGGATTACCACCACCCAAGACCTGCAAAAAGAATACTTCTATTAGTTCTATTCTATTTGCAAGAAAAAAATGACCTGTAAGAAGCTTTTTTTAGGAAAACATGATATTACTGGCTGTTCTAGCTAGAATACTGGAACTACCAATTGCTTTATATTCTGATAAATGTACTTATTTTAATTTCCATTTTTTTCACACAATTATTCCGTGTTGTTGGCTCATAACTTAATGTTTAAAATGTTACATATTTGCAGGCACTTTTTAATGTAGGTGCTTTGACAATAGATTGAGAGAATAAGCACTAACACCATTGTTTGGGTGTAGGAGGAGATGGGGGAAGATAACTCCAGAAAAAAAAACATATTTTGGCCTAAAACTGGAGCTTTTCAACCATGTTAGGTTTGTAAGACGAATCTTGGGAGAATATCTACTTAACTTTTCCGTCTGTACAGGGACCAATTGTTGCACTAGCTTCTGCAGCATATGGTTGGCTGGTGCTGCTGCGAGGCATAGTTGTTGCTTTTTTATTTTCCTCTTCTTGTTTCTGCGGTCATCTTCCACCGTTTCCTTCTCGACGGCTGGAGCTGCATCCTCCGATGCTTCCTCGGATGGGATGTTGGTCTGATCTCGTCTGTTTTTCAGCTTCCGCCGCTTGCTCTCTGGAAGCAGGAAGGTCTCATCATGCCCTTCGCCAAAGTCCCCTGGTCGGACGCCGTAGTCAAATTTTAATTCTTAACCGGCTTTGATGTCGCGGGTGACGACCAATAACGGTGATTTCACCCCACTAATGTCGACGAGTCTGAGACGAAGATTTGGCATGTCTTCCTTTACCTGATGGTCAATGAGGCACCCGTAGCAAATTTGGTCCAGATGGCACTCACAGTTTGGTAGTCGGGCGTCGATTGTCAGCTCGCCGGCCTGGAGGAAGTAGTTTGCTCCGTCTTCGTCTCCGTTGAGAGTCGGTATGAGCGCATTTGCTGCTGAGGTTTCCATACGGCGGCCGTAGCTCCTGCAGAATGACTTGTAGCCTTGGTCAGGCCGACCCAAGTCTGCGTCATCACCGCTTTCATCAAGTAGTCGTCGACTACCGGCTCAGCGGGATATATCCTCTGGCTTATTGCACTCCGATGGATGGCCTTCACTTGCTCCAAGGTGGGGAAGGTGTCCGAGAAGCCCAGCTTCTTTATCGCTTTCCCCAGATTTTCTTGGGTGATGGAATCAGCGATGTCCGTTCCGAGTCCCCTTTTCTCTGCGATGGTCGTCAGAATTTCGGCGGCATGGACGTGCTTCACGTACTTCGCATACAGGTCCTTTACCGACTTGATCAAGCCTGGGTCGGTCATTTCGGGGTTGGTGGCTCTTACCATTTTGAGTGTTATCGTTTTCAGGTCTGGTGAAGAGCTCACTGGATGAGCTGAGACCACCTTGTTCACCGCCTGGAAAAAAAAATTTTGATTCAGTTATATTTTAGATAGACGAAGACCAGCACAGAAAGGTGTCTGTTGACTGGCATCCTACAAACATGGCTGTTCAACCTCTATTAAGATGGATGAACGACTTACCGCAAGCTGAAGTTAAAATTACATTAATTACCACTCAGTTAAATTACATTATTTTTAAGCCTTACCACTGAATCTTTATGTTATTTTCTACGGATGTAGTTTTAGTGTCATATCATTGAAGTTGCACGTGGATTTGTTTCACTGAAAATGTTTTTTCCTCATTTGATCATTTTGCCCATATTTACTTGATTGAACATTGAAATCCCTATTATTTTCAAACCTTTTTAAAAAAAAAACCGATAAGGATTTACTAGGATTTATTTTAACTACTCAAATCAACTCTAGCAATTTTCATAGCTCTGGCCTCTCCTCCTAGTGAGTTAATCTTTCGTCTTTTACTAGTTTTTCTTGTAAAAAAATCTTTCAGTTTTTTGGTTTACCAATTTTTGTGTTTTTTTTAACTAAAGATCAATAAAAGTTAGCAGAAGTGGTTATATTTTTGCTGTACACTGGACGAATAGATCTAAAGCTGAACTGATTAACCAATACAGAACACGACCATGAGCAATGGATTGCTGGACACTAATACTCTAAACTACAAAACAGTAGAGAGGAGTGACGGATTTCAGGAAGAAAGAATATCTCTCGCCGACAAACCAACCCAAAGTACCACAGCTCAATTTATGGTCATCTAGTCACTAGGAAACTAGTAGTACAGAGTGTTAGTCATCTCACTAACGGGTGTTCCACTCCAGCTTCAGGACGTTTGAAAACTAGTTAGAAAGAAAAGGTTAGAATAAACGATTCAGAAATACTTACGTCATTGACCATCCTCTTGCGTATGACATCGTCGATCGGAGCGGCCTTTGTTTGTAGGACGTCAGTCTCCTTAAGGTGTGGGTGGACGTACAGTCCTGTTGCCCGTGCAGTGGTTCCCTCTGTGTACACTTGAGCTTTCGCAACCTTCTCAAAATGCTCATAATGGTACTGATTCTTGGCTGTCTTTTCTACCGAAGAAAAAAGAAGGAATTAATGGACTTTTCGGTTTAAAGACGATCGAAGGAATTTCCTTTGAAAGTTGATAATTATAGTAATTTTATTTTATGATATCAGTTTTGAACTTCCGGTTTAAATATCTTTCAGAATGAACATATTATATAGCAGAAATTGTTGATTCGTGATGATGGCAGATATCAATATGAACATACCTACAATATAATATCATACACAGGAAGGGAAACACAGTTATGGATATAATAATAAGAGACAGCAGGTGCTCGTTGACAGCAGATATTGACCTGAAAGATAAAATGAAACATAGGAAATATATTCACCCATGATCTCCTCCTCCTTCGCCGTCGTTTTTTCATCACGGTTATTGATGGTGGCAATAAAGTCCCCAATCAAACCAGCCTCAGACACTTTATTGCCACCATCAATGAACGTGATCAACCTTCTCGAAATGTTCATAGCGGTAATGATTCTTGGCTGTCTTTTCTGCCGAAGAAAACAGAAGGAATTAATGGACTTTCCGGTTTAAACTAGACGATCGAAGGACTATCCTTTGAAAGTTGATAATTATAGTAAGTTTATTTTGTGATATCGGTTTGGACTTCCGGTTCCATTATCTTTCAGAATGAACATAATATATAGCAGAAATTGTCGATTCGTGATGATGGCAGATATCAATATGAACATACCTGAAATATAAAATCAGACACAGGAAGGGAAACACAGTTATGGATCCGGGTTGCAGCGGTAGCTAGCAACCTAGTAAGAGACGATCACCTCCAATGTTAAGAAATATAAAATATAATAATAAGAGACAGCAGGTGCTCGTTGACAGCAGATATTGACTGAAAGATAAAATGAAACATGGAAATGTATTTTACCTGTGTGACACAGGTAGTCACTCATGATCTCTTACTTCTTCGCCGTCTTTTTTCATCACGGTCATTGATGGTGGCAATAAAGTGTCTGAGGCTGGTTTGATTGGGGACGTTGATTCCCTGGCCGCATCTGGTTGGGAAATAATTTCTCCAGAAAGCTTCAGGCCGTCTGGGACCCGGTCTCAATCTCTGTCCCAGTTGCGTTCAGGAGAAAGTTGGATGGGCCGGTCTCTCCATTGTTTACGAGTGAGGGGCGAACGAAGGAGAGATATTGCTGGCAGATCTTCTCCTCGCGTTCGTCCAATGCCACTCCTGCAGCTCGAATGGAGGCGTTCTTATGTTTCTCAACCAGCACAATGTTAAGCTTTCGCTGTTCAAGCTGTACCTCTTTTCTCTGAAGGAACTCCTCCACCGTCATATTTAGGGCAACACCAGACCGGTGGCCAAAGAGGTATGAGATGAAGTACCACATATAGGCCGTCAAGAGCTTTCTGTCGTCGCCGATGAGACGGTTTTTCGCGAGTCGTTGCAGTACTGGCTCCATGAAGGTCTCGACCTCTTTTTTCATTTGCCGATAGTCTTTGGTTGTGAAGTTGGCCGGGTCGAAGGCCCTTTCTTGCTCGCGCTTTCGCTTACTGGTAGCGGCAAGCGAAACATGCTTTTGGTCGAGGTGGTCGAGGGCTTTCAGGACCTGGGCAAGGTTGTCCGCAGCAAACTTGCATGGGCATCGACCCCGTGGCTCACGATGTAGTTCAGGAACCGTTGGTATGCCTGAACGTACTTGGATCGAGTGCTTGGCTGCAGTCCCGCCTCGGCACAGAGGTCGAAGAAGAGCTCTTGCAGTCTGCCCGGACGGCAGACTGCAAGTTTGACCATTTGTACGCTGTGCCTTCGAGTACAAAAAACACAACTTTTTGTGCGCAGCCAAGAGGGTTTTTGAACCGTTTACTGGTAATATCTCCGCACTTGGCCGACCATGCCTTGAAAGTTGCCATCATTTCGAACCCTTGTTTCATGGCCGCACGCTCTTCGGACCTACATTTTTGGAAGCTGTACTCTTGGTACAGCCCTCTCTTGGACATCTCAATTCTCAGCTTATCCTTAAAATTTCTCTCCCTAGCTGGGCGAACGTGCTGGTATTGCTCTTCCATTTGGTGGTCGCTTTCTTCTTCAATTGAAGGCAAATTATCAAGCTGAAACTTTTAGCGAAATTACATTAAAAAATGATCATTCTAATAACCAACCATTGCATACATTGGACTTTGCTAGCTATTTGATTCTTTGAGGTTTGTATCTTACTCTTTCAAAGAAGAAAAAGCCGTTGGTTTTTCCTGTTTGTAATCAGGTTTATATCTAGGCAATGTCTTAATGGTAAATTTGTGGCCAAGGTTATGTGAAAAAGTGGAAAAGTTAAAACTTTCATGCCCTATATATAGTAAAGAAGGAACTCTGGAAACATTACAAAAATCATGTAAACAATAAGATATTTCGTTGCATAAATTTTAAGTTGTCCTAGCAACAACTTCATGATAGCCTTCAAAACTAGAAAATTTCCGTTAAGTTTTGAAATAAGGTTTAATTGATTTTATCTTGAAAGTTTCTAGATACATTAAAATCTATTATTATATTTTTGTTCAGAAAAATGTCAGAATCTAATTTAGAAAAAGAGCGCAGACGGCAAATGGTTAGAGAATGATACCAGCTACAGGCTTAAAAAACACTGGAAAAAACACTAAAATTTCTTTAAAACTAAAATAAAACAAAACTTATTCAATATTTTCTGGTATTTCGTCTAGTATCAATTAAAATTATAATTTTTGCTAAGACACAATAAATATTTCTGCGTTTTACTGAATAACTGTTGAGATTCTGAACTGAAAACTAAAATAGAATAAAATTATTTAAACTTTTTTAGGTACGTTAAATGTTTCAACGCAAAAAGTAAAATTGTTGCTAACTAACTATAAATATTTTTGAATTTTATATAATAATTTCAGAGAATTTGGACTAAGATTTCAAATATAATTGATTTATTTATAAATTTACAGTTTAGTAGAAATCGTTGCAATTAGTCTTTCAAATCGTTGTAAAATTGTAAATTTACAGCGTAGTAGAAAAGACATTATATCTCTTATATAAATAAAACTTCAAATAATTTTTGCTAAGAAAAATTGTGCCTACTAGCACCAAAAAGGGTTGTAGGTGTAGGTGCGCAACAAAAAAAAATCCTTGGTTTGTCATTCCCAATTTAATATATTTGAAATGTTTTTAATTGTTCCAAAATCATTCGAACTCGTACTCAAACAAATCACTCATTTAACCCCACATTATGTGAAAATAAATCTCACGTTGGCAATTTCTGCCTATTAAAACATTAGTGGAAACCTTTAAAAAAAAAATTAAGTATTATTTAGTTTAGTCGGCTAGTCAAGTTTGAAAATTATCAAGCTGAAACTTCTAGCGAAATTACATTAAAAAATGATCATTCTAATAACCAACCATTGCATACATTGGACTTTGCTAGCTATTTGATTCTTTGAGGTTTGTATCTTACTCTTTCAAAGAAGAAAAAGCCGTTGGTTTTTCCTGTTTGTAATCAGGTTTATATCTAGGCAAGGTCTTAATGGTAAATTTGTGGCCAACGTTATGTGAAAAAGTGGAAAAGTTTAAACTTTCATGCCCTATATATAGTAAAGAAGGAACTCTGGAAACATTACAAAAATCATGTTAAACAATAAGATATTTCGTTGCATAAATTTTAAGTTGTCCTAGCAACAACTTCATGATAGCCTTCAAAACTAGAAAATTTCCGTTAAGTTTTGAAATAAGGTTTAATTGATTTTATCTTGAAAGTTTCTAGATACATTAAAATCTATTATTATATTTTTGTTCAGAAAAATGTCAGAATCTAATTTAGAAAAAGAGCGCAGACGGCAAATGGTTAGAGAATGATACCAGCTACAGGCTTAAAAAACACTGGAAAAAACACTAAAATTTCTTTAAAACTAAAATAAAACAAACTTATTCAGCATTTTCTGGTATTTCGTCTAGTATCAATTAAAATTATAATTTTTGCTAAGACACAATAAATATTTCTGCGTTTTACCGAATAACTGTTGAGATTCTGAACTGAAAACTAAAATAGAATAAAATTATTTAATCTTTTTTAGGTACGTTAAATGTTTCAACGCAAAAAGTAAAATTGTTGCTAACTAACTATAAATATTTTTGAATTTTATATAATAATTTCAGAGAATTTGAACTAAGATTTCAAATATAATTGATTTATTTATAAATTTACAGTTTAGTAGAAATCGTTGCAATTAGTCTTTCAAATCGTTGTAAAATTATAAATTTACAGCTTAGTAGAAGACATTATATCTCTTAGAAACGAGCAATTCACCATTCCCATCTAGCGTTCCAAGTAAAATCATAAAATTAATTGTCTCAAAACGATTTGATAATTTTTTGTGAAATCTGGCATACTACACATTTTCCGGCCTGAAAAAAATCTAGATAGGTCACAACTTTGGGATAGTTCATTGTTATCCAGGGATTATCGTATCAAATCTATGGTCCTATGAGATGACGTCATGATATCATGCGAAATTTACAGTAAAAATGGTATGTCATTCTTTACGTGGTTTTTATAACAATAGCTAGTTTGCGTAGATCAGGATAACTTAGGAGAAGTACAAAATAATTTTTTCAGTCTATCGCTCTAAATTAAACTCACAGAGTGAGTTGTTCGTTCATTTTCTTCCCATGACTTAGAACGAAAGGATAACGCGATAAAAACAACATTAATTCCTACTTCGACCACCATTTGAGGCGATTGTACATAAATTATAAGAGTAAACTTAGAATTTTCTTGGCGTCAACCCCTGCACACCTGTCTTAAATCACAGTATGTTGTGTGTTGTGAATTTTTCCCGTGTTAAACAACAAAATAGCAGGAAAATTCTGCAACCACCTAAATTACTAGTGATCGTAACGACAATTACCTCAACAGAACGAAAATTTTATGGCTCGTCGGCCGCAACAAGATGCGCAAAAGTGAATATTGTAAAGAAGAAGATCAAAGAATATTGTACATAAAAAAAGTTTTGAATTTAGCGAAGAAGAAAAAACTCCGAAACCATAGCTGTGGTTTGAATTTTACATAAATAACGGGTTTACTTACAACTTTCTTTGCAGGTAATCAATCTCCTTAGTATCTTGAAAAATTTTAATATCTTGAATTCGACTTTGTGGATACGCTTCGTTGAAATGTAGCTTTAACATTTCTATGTCATATTCTGTGGTTTCTTCTAATATTTTGTGTTCTATCTCGTATGTATCATTTGCTCTATATGTATCAGATGCATATATAGTTAAATACTCCACTTCGTCAGCATGATTATTGTACGCACGGCGATAATTAGGTTGTCTTAATTCACCGCTTAGGTTGGTCACCATAAGGGTTTTTGGATGATACTGAGAAGGTTCATGTAACTGAAGGACACTCGAATACCTTCTTACTATGAAAATAGAAATGACCAAAAACAATATACAAAGGGTTAAGTGGATTACCACCACCCAAGACCTGCAAAAAGAATACTTCTATTAGTTCTATTCTATTTGCAAGAAAAAAATGACCTGTAAGAATCTTTCTTTAGGAAAACATGATATTACTGGCTGTTCTAGCTAGAATACTGGAACTACTAATTGCTTTATATTCTGATAAATGTACTTATTTTAATTTCTAAGTATTTACCATTTTTTCACCCAATTATTCCGTGTTGTTGGCTCATAACTATTGCAATATTAATGTTTAAAATGTTACATATTTGCAGTCACTTTTTAATGTAGGTGCTTTGACAATAGATTGAGAGAATAAGCATTAACACCATTGTTTGGGTGTAGGGGAAATGGGGGAAGATAACACCAGAAAAAAAAACAACATATTTTGGCCTAAAACTGGAGCTTTTCAACCATGTTAGGTTTGTAAGACGAATCTTGGGAGAATATCTACTTAACTTTTCCGTCTGTACAGGGACAAATTGCTGCACTAGCTTCTGCAGCAGAGGGTTGGATGATTCTGCGGCTTTGTTGTGTGCTGCGGCAATTAAGAGTTAATTATGGAGTATGGTCCCCTTCTTCTTCCTGCGGTCATCTTCCACCGTTTCCTTCTCGACGGCTGGAGCTGCATCCTCCGATGCTTCCTCGGATGGGATGTTATTCTGATCTCGTCAGACCAACACGACTTTCGGATAGCTCATTTTTATGCAGGGATTATCGTATCAAATCTATGGTCCTATAAGATGACGTCATGATATCATGCGAAATTTAGAGTAAAAATGGTATGTCATTCTTTACGTGGTTTTTATAACAATAGCTAGTTTGCATAGATCAGGATAACTTAGGAGAAGCACAAAATAATTTTTTCAGTCTATCGCTCTAAATTAAACTCACAGAGTGAGTTGTTCGTTCATTTTCTTCCCATGACTTAGAACGAAAGGATAACGCGATAAAAACAACATTAATTCCAACTTCGACCACCATTTGAGGCGATTGTACATAAATTATAAGAGTAAACTTAGAATTTTCTTGGCGCCAACCCCTGTACACCTGTCTTAAATCAAAGTATGTTGTGTGTTGTGGATTTTTCCCGTGTTAAACAACAAAATAGCAGGAAAATTCTGCAACCACCTAAATTACTAGTGATCGTAACGACAATTACCTCAACAGAACGAAAATTTTATGGCTCGTCGGCCGCAACAAGATGCGAAAAAGTGAATATTGTAAAGAAGAAGATCAAAGAATATTGTACATAAAAAAAGTTTTGAATTTAGCGAAGAAGAAAAAACTCCGAAACCATAGCTGTGGTTTGAAGTTTACATAAATAACGGGTTTACTTACAACTTTCTTTGCAGGTAATCAATCTCCTTAGTATCTTGAAAAATTTTAATATCTTGAATTCGACTTTGTGGATACGCTTCGTTGAAATGTAGCTTTAACATTTCTATGTCATATTCTGTGGTTTCTTCTAATATTTTGTGTTCTATCTCGTATGTATCATTTGTTCTATATGTATCAGATACATATATGGTTAAAAACTTTACTTCGTCAGCATGATTATTGTACGCACGGTGATAATTTTGTTGTCTTAATTCACCGCTTAGGTTGGTCACCATAAGGGTTTTCGGATAATACTGACAAGGTTCATGTAACTGAAGGACACTTGAATACCTTCTTACTATGAAAATAGCAATGGCCAAAAACAATAGACAAAGGGTTAAGTGGATTACCACCACCCAAGACCTGCAAAAAGAATACTTCTATTAGTTCTATCCTATTTGCAAGAAAAAAATGACCTGTAAGAAGCTTTCTTTAGGAAAACATGATATTACTGGCTGTTCTAGCTAGAATACTGGAACTACCAATTGCTTTATATTCTGATAAATGTACTTATTTTAATTTCTAAGTATTTACCATTTTTTCACACAATTATTCCGTGTTGTTGGCTCATAACTATTGCAATATTAATGTTTAAAATGTTACATATTTGCAGTCACTTTTTAACGTAGGTGCTTTGACAATAGATTGAGAGAATAAGCACTAACACCATTGTTTGGGTGTAGGGGAGATGGGGGAAGATAACACCAGAAAAAAAAAACATATTTTGGCCTAAAACTGGAGCTTTTCAACCACGTTAGGTTTGTAAGACGAATCTTGGGAGAATATCTACTTAACTTTTCCGTCTGTACAGGGACCAATTGTTGCACTAGCTTCTGCAGCAGATGGTTGGCTGGTGGCTGGTGCTGCTGCATCTTCTGGTGCTGCTGCGAGGCATAGTTGTTGCTTTTTTATTTTCCTCTTCTTCTTCCTGCGGTCATCTTCCACCGTTTCCTTCTCGACGGCTGGAGCTGCATCCTCCGATGCTTCCTCGGATGGGATGTTGGTCTGATCTTGTCTGTTTTTCAGCTTCCGCCGCTTGCTCTCTGGAAGCAGGAAGGTCTCATCATGCCCTTCGCCAAAATCCCCTGGTCGGACGCCGTAGTCAAATTTTAATTCTGGCTTTGATGTCGCGGGTGGCGACCGAGAACGGTGATTTCACCCCACTAATGTCGACGAGTCTGAGACGAAGATTTGGCTTGTCTTCCTTTGCCTGATGGTTAATGAGGCGCCCGTAGCAAATTTGGTCCGGATGGCACTCACAGTTTGGTAGTCGGGCGTCGATTGTCAGCTCACCGGCCTGGAGGAAGTAGTTTGCTCCGTCTTCGTCTCCGTTCAGAGTCGGTATGAGCGCATTTGCTGCTGATGTTTTCAAAAGGTGGTCGTGGTACTCCACGACCGCTTGATTTTCCCAGAACGGGAGAGTGGTGAAGACGCCGTCTCCAGCTCCTGCAGAATGACTTGTAGCCTTGGTCAGGCCGACCCAAGTCTGCGTCATCACCGCTTTCATCAAGTAGTCGTCGACTACTTGCTCAGCGGGATATATCCTCGGGCTTATTGCACTCCGATGGATGGCCTTCCCTTGCTCCAAGGTGGAGAAGGTGTCCGAGAAGCCCAGCTTCTTTATCGCTTTCCCCAGATTTTCTTGGGTGATGGAATCAGCGATGTCGGTTCCGAGTCCCCTTTTCTCTGCGATGGTCTTCAGAACTTCTGCGGCAAGGACGTGCTTCACGTGTTTCGCATATAGGTCCTTTACCGACTTGATCAGGCCTGGGTCGGTCATCTCGGGGTTGGTGGTTCTTACCATCTTTAGTGTTATTGTTTTCAGGTCTGGTGAAGAGCTCACTGGATGAGCTGAGACCACCTTGTTCACCACCTAAAAAAAATTAAGAATGTTTTGAATAAGTCGATTCAGTTGTATTTTAGATAGACGAAGACCAGCACAGAAAGGTGTCTGTTGACTGGCATCCTACAAACATGGCTGTTCAACCTCTATTAAGATGGATGAACGACTTACCGCAAGCTGAAGTTAAATTACATTAATTACCACTCAGTTAAATTACAGTATTTTTAAGCCTTTCCACTGAATCTTTATGTTATTTTCTACGGATGTAGTTTTAGTGTCATATCATTGAAGTTGCACATGGATTTGTTTCACTGAAAATGTTTTTTCCTCATTTGATCATTTTGCCCATATTTACTTGATTGAACATTGAAATCCCTATTATTTTCAAACCTTGTTAAAAAAAACCGATAAGGTTTTACTAGGATTTATTTTAACTACTCAAATCAACTCTAGTAATTTTCATAGCTCTGGCCTCTCCTCCTAGTGAGTTAATCTTTCGTCTTTTACTAGTTTTTCTTGTAAAAAAATCTTTCAGTTTTTGGTTTACCAATTCTTGTGTTTTTTAACCAAAGATCAATAAAAGTTAGCAGAACTGGTTATATTTTTGCTGTACACTGGACGAATAGATCTGAAGCTGAACTGATTAACCAAGACAGAAAGGGATAGGCCCGTTTACGGTCCACACACGACCATGAGCAAAGGATTGCTGGACACTAATACTCTAAACTACAGAACAGTAGAGAGGAGTGACTGATTTCAGGAAGAAAGAATATCTCCCGCCGACAAACCAACCCAAAGTACCACAGCTCAATTTATGGTCATCTAGTCACTAGGAAACTAGTAGTACAGAGTGTTAGTCATCTCACTAACGGGTGTTCCACTCCAGCTTCAGGACGTTTGAAAACTAGTTAGAAAGAAAAGGTTAGAATAAACGATTCAGAAATACTTACGTCATTGACCATCCTCTTGCGTATGACATCGTCGATCGGAGCGGCCTTTGTTTGTAGGACGTCAGTCTCCTTAAGGTGTGGGTCGACGTACAGTCCTGTTGCCCGTGCAGTGGTTCCCTCTATGTACACTTGAGCTTTCGCAACCTTCTCAAAATGCTCATAGTGGTACTGATTCTTGGCTGTCTTTTCTACCGAAGAAAAAAGAAGGAATTAATGGACTTTTCGGTTTAAAGACGATCGAAGGAATTTCCTTTGAAAGTTGATAATTATAGTAAGTTTATTTTATGATATCAGTTTTGAACTTCCGGTTTAAATATCTTTCAGTATGAACATAATATATAGCAGAAATTGTTGATTCGTGATGATGGCAGATATAAATATGAACATACCTAAAATATAATATTAGACACAGGAAGGGAAACACAGTTATGGATAATAATAAGAGACAGCAGGTGCTCGTTGACAACAGATATTGACCTGACAGATAAAATGAAACATGGAAGTATATTTATCTATGATCTCCTTCTCCTTCGCCGTCGTTTTTTCATCACGGTATTTGATGGTGGCAATAAAGTCCCCAATCAAACCAGCCTCAGACACTTTATTGCCATCATCAATGACCGTGATCAACCTTCTCGAAATACTCATAGCGGTAATGATTCTTGGCTGTCTTTTCTGCCGAAGAAAACAGAAGGAACTACGAACAGGGCATTTTTAATCGATACTAAATTATTTATAAAATTTGAATTTATACATATTTTCACAGTTTATTTTATTAGCTAATTATTTAAAAAAATTGTACATTATCTTATGGAATGACATAATATATATCAGAAATTCTTGATTCGTGACGATGGCAGATATCAATATGAACATACCTGAAATATAAAATCATACACCGGAAGGCAAACACAGTTATGGATAGTAATAAGAGACAGCAGGTGCTCGTTGACAGCAGATATTGACCTGACAGATAAAATGAAACATGGAAATATATTTTACCTGTGTGACACAGGTAGTCACTCATGGTCTCCTTTTTCATCGCCGTCGTTTTTTCATCACGGTCATTGGTGGTAGCAATCAAGTGTCTGAGGCTGGTTTGATTGGGGATATTGATTCCTGGCCGCATCTGGTTGGGAAATAATTTCTCCAGAAAGCTTCGGGCCGTTTGGGAACCGTTCTCAATCTTTTTCCCATTTGCGTTCAGGAGAAAGTTGGATGGGCTGGTCTCTCCATGGTTTACGAGTGAGGGGCGAACGAAGGAGAGATATTGCTGGCAGATCTTCTCCTCGCGTTCGTCCAATGCCACTCCTGCAGCTCGAATGGAGGCGTTCTTATGTTTCTCAACCAGCACAATGTAGAGCTTTCGCTGTTCAAGCAGTATCTCTTTTCTCTGGAGGAACTCGTCCACCGTCATATTTGGGGCAACGCCAGACCGGTGGCCAAAGAGGTACGAGACGAAGTAGCACATATAGGCCGTCAGGAGCTGTCTGTCGTCGCCAATGAGACGGTTTTTCGCGAGTCGTTGCAGTACTGGCTCCATGAAGGTCTCGACCTCTTTCTTCATTTGCCGATAGTCTTCGGTTGTGAAGTTGGCCGGGTCGAAGGCCCTTTCTCGCTCGCGCCTTCGCTTATGGGCAGTGGCAAGCGAAACATGCTTTTGGTCGAGGTGGCCGAGGGCTTTCAGGACCTGGGCAAGGTTGTCCGCAGCAAACTTGCATGGGCCATCGACCCCGCGGCTGCCAATGTAGTTCAGGAACCGTTGGTATGCCTGGACGTACTTGGATCGAGTGCTTGGCTGCATTCCCGCCTCGGCACAGAGGTCGAAGAAGAGCTCTGCCCGGACGGCAGACTGCAAGTTTGACCATTTGTACGCTGTGCCTTCGAGTACAAAAAGCACAACTTTTTGTGCACAGCCAAGAGGATTTTTGAACCGTTTACTGGTAATATCTCCGCACTTGGCCGACCAAGCCTTGAAAGTTGCCATCATTTCGACCCCTTGTTTCATGGCCGCACGCTCTTCGGGCCTACATTTTTGGAAGCTGTACTCTTGGTACAGCCCTCTCTTGGACATCTCAATTCTCAGCTCATCCTTAAAATTTCTCTTCTTAGCTGGGCGAACGTGCTGGTATTGCTCTTCCATTTGGTGGTCGCTTTCTTCTTCAATTAAAGGCTCCGAGCCAGGATCGTACTAGGATCCTTCTGATTCTGCACTCCGATCTTCAGCATCGTCAACGTCCGGTGAATCCACTATCGCCGCGGACCGGCTTGCCCTAAACGGTCTTTTCTGTGTGGGAAGTGCGATTTGCTTTGGAGGCACAGCTCGTTCGTGGTCGGCGGACGCTGCAGATTGTGGAGTTGGCGATGGCGCTGCTGATGGCGCTGCAGACTCCGATGCTTGCGGCAACTGACTCACTAAGAGTGGGGCCACTGATGTTGTTGACTGAGATGGACGAGATGGACTGACGCTGATGGACGAGAAAAAGTTTTTTCGTCAAAAGTGGAGCTGCATGGAGCTGGGATGTTTCCAGATGTTGTTGCTGGTTTGTCTTGTAGCAGGACTTTGCAGTCTTCAACTTCCGTCGTGTCGAAGAAGACGCCGGTAAGCTCAAACATTGTTGTGGAGAGTTTGTGTAGCATCCCGGCCTCTCTTATCGCCGTTTTCAGCCTGAATGCCGAGTAATATTATTTTGACTTCTGGTTGGTCTCCATAGTCTGTTTCGAAATATTCACAAGCCCTTTGATCTGGGCAGCTGACCATGGTTGGCCTTCCGGATCGCTCCCACACTTGCTTCTCTTAGCCGCCAGATGCTTTTCGAGGTATTCAAAAGAATGGTGACAGAACTGGCAGGTCTTCCAGTAAGCGATTTTGGGATCTCGGTTGGCCTTTGCTTTTCCAGCGGCGTTTTCGGGTTCAGGCAGGGTCGTTAATGGTGCGTCGGCAGTCAGGTTCGGTGGAAGGTTAGTGGCAAATTCGGGGGAAGGCAGGGTTGGTTTTGGTGTGTCTGAAGGCATTTTCGTGGGACAGTCAGTGGCAAATCTGATAGGCAGGGTTGTCAGGGGCTGATTGATGAGGGCTTCAGATACAGAATTTTCAGGGGCGGGCAGGGTTGTCAGTGACGTACTCTGTGGGGCCTTAACGGCTAAAGTCGATGCTTTTCCAGCGGCGTTTTCGGGTTCAGGCAGGGTCGTTACTGGTGCTTCGGCAGTCAGGTTCGGTGGAAGGTTAGTGGAAAATCCCGGGGCAGGCAG
Source organism: Artemia sp. Qi Xiang Cuo (assembly GCF_049724085.1). Classification (NCBI taxonomy): domain Eukaryota; kingdom Metazoa; phylum Arthropoda; class Branchiopoda; order Anostraca; family Artemiidae; genus Artemia; species Artemia sp. Qi Xiang Cuo. Next base: position 55,267 of record NW_028300617.1, read on the forward strand.
GGTTGTTATTGGTGTGTCGGAAGGCATTGTCGTGGGCAGGTCAGTGGCAACTCTGGTAGGCAGGGTTGTCAGGGGCTGATTGATGAGGGCTTCAGAGACAGAATGTTCAGGGGCGGGCAGGGTTGTCAGTGATGTCCTTTATGGGGCGTTAACGGCTGAAGTTGATCGTATGTATAATTTTGTCTTAAATTTTCCGAAATCTTCCAGGTTTGTATGTTTTTGGGGATGTCCAGGGACAAGCAGGGTCGTAAGGATCCGGTCGGGGTCGTCTTCGGGGCTAGGATTGGTCATTTTCTTGTCTTTGACTTTTGGAATTATAAAAAAGCAAAGACACTTGGTTAGATATACGCTGATCAAAATCAAACGTTAAGCAAATATTAAACTTATAATCTAGTTACTAACAGTCAAGACAATACTAACAAAATCAATAAATTATAAACATTAAGCATTGGTACACTGTGAATAGTCAACAAATATGGACTGACCGCCTTAAACTAGGGACTTTGCTGCAGGAATAGTTATTATTGATAAGGTATTAATTAAAACAATAGTTGTATTTAATTTATGTATGCACTCTATTTATATTGCCCACTGTACCGAATAATTCCTGGTACATGCGGTTCCTACACTCCTACTCTGGTTTCACTCGCTGAACCCAAATAGATGTCAATTCCTAATTAGAAAATGCTCGATCCATTTTTTTCTAAATACTCATATAAAATAGTCTTACCTTTAAAAAAACTTTAAATAAACACATAAACTTACCAATAACCGACAATTCACACCCTAACCGAATTCCAAATTCCTTAAGCAAAAAGAAGCAGCTCTTTTTAGAGGAAAAAAATATGTAAATAAAACTTCAAATAATTTTTGCTAAGAAAAATTGTGCCTACTAGCACCAAAAAAGGTTGTAGGTGTAGGTGCGCAACAAAAAAAAAAATCCTTGGTTTGTCATTCCCAATTTAATATATTTGAAATGTTTTTAATTGTCCCAAAATCATTCGAACTCGTACTCAAACAAATCACTCATTTAACCCCACATTACGTGAAAATAAATCTTTCCTGAAATCCAGTAATTAGGGAGTTAGGGCCGTAAATTGAAACAGATCCTTGCACGGTTCTCTACACATGGGTCATAAATAAGGACATATTTGTTTCATAAACAAAACAGAAACTCACATCTAAGAAATTCAAATCGTTCCACTTTGACTTTCATCCAAAATGTGTGAATTTGAATCAATGCTAATAGAGCAAAATATTCCCAACCAAAGGTTAATGTTGGAAAGAGTCCTAAGTCTGACGCGCAGATGTTTTAATATACAAAGCCTGTCAAACCTGTTTATTTGTAATCAATGAAAAATTGAAACATTAGCCTATTTAAACATTAGTGGAAACCTTTGAAAAAAAATAAAAAAAATGTTTCTGTTAAGATTTTGAGACAAATGATACACCATTCTGTAGGCAATGTTATTTCTTATCAGCCTAGCTAGTTTCAAGAAGAAATAACTATTTTTGACAAACCTCTTAGGTTTTCAGTTTTCGCTAAGTTTGCTAAAAACTTAGAGGAAACCTTTTGAAAAATAAAAAGAAATTGTTCCTGTTAAGATTGTGAAACAAATGATACAATGTTCTTTAGTTCATGTTATTTCTGGCTTTCCTACCGAGTTTGAAAAAGAAATAACCATTTTTGACTAGCTCCGAGAAAGTTCTCACGTTGGCAATTTCTGCCTATTAAAACATTAGTGGAAACCTTTTAAAAAAATTAAGTATTATTTAGTTTAGTCGGCTAGTCAAGTTTGAAAATTATCAAGCTGAAACTTCTAGCGAAATAACATTAAAAAATGATCATTCTAATAACCAACCATTGCATACATTGGACTTTGCTAGCTATTTAATTCTTTGAGGTTTGTATCTTACTCTTTCAAAGAAGAAAAAGCCGTTGGTTTTTCCTGTTTGTAATCAGGTTTATATCTAGGCAAGGTCTTAATGGTAAATTTGTGGCCAACGTTATGTGAAAAAGTGGAAAAGTTAAAACTTTCATGCCCTATATATAGTAAAGAAGGAACTCTGGAAACATTACAAAAATCATGTAAACAATAAGATATTTCGTTGCATAAATTTTAAGTTGTCCTAGCAACAACTTCATGATAGCCTTCAAAACTAGAAAATTTCCGTTAAGTTTTGAAATAAGGTTTAATTGATTTTATCTTGAAAGTTTCTAGATACATTAAAATCTATTATTATATTTTTGTTCAGAAAAATGTCAGAATCTAATTTAGAAAAAGAGCGCAGACGGCAAATGGTTAGAGAATGATACCAGCTACAGGCTTAAAAAACACTGGAAAAAACACTAAAATTTCTTTAAAACTAAAATAAAACAAAACTTATTCAACATTTTCTGGTATTTCGTCTAGTATCAATTAAAATTATAATTTTTGCTAAGACACAATACATATTTCTGCGTTTTACCGAATAACTGTTGAGATTCTGAACTGAAAACTAAAATAGAATAAAATTATTTAAACTTTTTTAGGTACGTTAAATGTTTCAACGCAAAAAGTAAAATTGTTGCTAACTAACTATAAATATTTTTGAATTTTATATAATAATTTCAGAGAATTTGAACTAAGATTTCAAATATAATTGATTTATTTATAAATTTACAGTTTAGTAGAAATCGTTGCAATTAGTCTTTCAAATCGTTGTAAAATTATAAATTTACAGCTTAATACAAAAGACATTATATCTCTTAGAAACGAGCAATTCACCATTCCCATCTAGCGTTCCAAGTAAAATCGTAAAATTAATTGTCTCAAAACGATTTGATATTTTTTTGTGAAATCTGGCACACTACACATTTTCCGGCCTGAAAAAAATCTAGATAGGTCACGACTTTGGGATAGTTCATTTTTATCCAGGGATTATCGTAACAAATCTATGGTCCTATAAGATGACGTCATGATATCATGCGAAATTTACAGTAAAAATGGTATGTCATTCTTTACGTGGTTTTTATAACAATGGCTTGTTTGCATAGATCAGGATAACTTAGGAGAAGCACAGAATAATTTGTTCAGTCTATCGTTCTAAATTAAACTCACAGAGTGCGTTGTTTGCTCATTTGCTTCCCATGACTTAGAACGAAAGGATAACGCGATAAAAACAACATTAATTCCTACTTCGACCACCATTTGAGGCGATTGTACATAAATTATAAGAGTAAACTTAGAATTTTGTTCGCGTCAACCCCTGTACACCTGTCTTAAATCACAGTATGTTGTGTGTTTTGGATTTTAAACAACAAAATTGTTGTTTAAACAACAAAATAGCAGGAAAATTCTGCAACCACCTAAATTACTAGTGATCGTAACGACAATTACCTCAACAGAACGAAAATTTTATGGCTCGTCGGCCGCAACAAGATGCGCAAAAGTGAATATTGTAAAGAAGAAGATCAAATAATATTGTACATAAAAAAAGTTTTGAATTTAGCGAAGAAGAAAAAACTCCGAAACCATAGCTGTGGTTTGAAGTTTACATAAATAACGGGTTTACTTACAACTTTCTTTGCAGGTAATCAATCTCCTTAGTATCTTGAAAAATTTTAATATCTTGAATTCGACTTTGTGGATACGCTTCGTTGAAATGTAGCTTTAACATTTCTATGTCATATTCTGTGGTTTCTTCTAATATTTTGTGTTCTATCTCGTATGTATCATTTGTTCTATATGTATCAGATACATATATGGTTAAAAACTCTACTTCGTCAGCATGATTATTGTACGCACGGCGATAATTTTGTTGTCTTAATTCACCGCTTAGGTTGGTCACCATAAGGGTTTTTGGATGATACTGAGAAGGTTCATGTAACTGAAGGACACTCGAATACCTTCTTACTATGAAAATAGAACTGACCAAAAACAATATACAAAGGGTTAAGTGGATTACCACCACCCAAGACCTGCAAAAAGAATACTTCTATTAGTTCTATTCTATTTGCAAGAAAAAAAATGACCTGTAAGAAGCTTTCTTTAGGAAAACATGATATTACTGGCTGTTCTAGCTAGAATACTGGAACTACTAATTGCTTTATATTCTGATTAATGTACTTATTTTAATTTCTAAGTATTTACCATTTTTTTCACACAATTATTCCGTGTTGTTGGCTCATAACTATTGCAATATTAATGTTTAAAATGTTACATATTTGCAGTCACTTTTTAATGTAGGTGCTTTGACAATAGATTGAGAGAATAAGCACTAACACCATTGTTTGGGTGTAGGGGAGATGGGGGAAGATAACCCCAGAAAAAAAAATATATTTTGGCCTAAAACTGGAGCATTTCAACCATGTTAGGTTTGTAAGACGAATCTTGGGAGAATATCTACTTAACTTTTCCGTCTGTACAGGGACCAATTGTTGCACTAGCTTCTGCAGCAGATGGTTGGCTGGTGGCTGGTGCTGCTGCATCTTCTGGTGCTGCTGCGAGGCATAGTTGTTGCGTTTTTATTTTCCTATTCTTCTTTCTGCGGTCATCTTCCACCGTTTCCTTCTCGACGGCTGGAGCTGCATCCTCCGATGCTTCCTCGGATGGGTTGTTGGTCTGATCTCGTTCGTTTTTCAGCTTCCGCCGCTTGCTCTCTGGAAGCAGGAAGGTCTCATCATGCCCTTCGCCAAAATCCCCTGGTCGGACGCCGTAGTCAAATTTTATTTCTTCACCGGCTTTGATGTTGCGGGTGGCGACCAAGAACGGTGATTTCACCCCACTAATGTCGACGAGTCTGAGACGAAGATTTGGCATGTCTTCCTTCGCCTGATGGTTAATGAGGCGCCCGTAGCAAATTTGGTCCGGATGGCACTCACAGTTTGGTAGTCGGGCGTCGATTGTCAGCTCGCCGGCCTGGAGGAAGTAGTTTGCTTCGTCTTCGTCTCTGTTGAGAGTCGGAATGAGCGCATTTGCTGCGGAGGTTTCCATACGGCGGCCGTAGTACTCGACGACCACTTGATTTTCCCAGAACGGGAGAGTGGTGAAGACGCCGTCTCCAGCTCCTGCAGAATGACTTGTAGCCTTGGTCAGGCCGACCCAAGTCTGCGTCATCACCGATTTCATCAAGTAGTCGTTGACTACCGGCTCAGCGAGATATATCCTCGGGCTTATTGCACTCCGATGGATGGCCTTCACTTGCTCCAAGGTGGGAAAGGTGTCCGAGAAGCCCAGCTTCTTTATGGCTTTCCCAGATTTTCTTGGGTGATGGAATCAGCGATGTCGGTTCCGAGTCCCCTTTTCTCTGCGATGGTCTTCAGAACTTCTGCGGCACGGACGTGCTTCAGGTGTTTCGCATATAGGTCCTTTACCGACTTGATCAAGCCTGGGTCGGTCATCTCGGGGTTGGTGGCTCTTACCATTTTGAGTGTTATCGTTTTCAGGTCTGGTGAAGATCTCACTGGATGAGCTGAGACCACCTTGTTCACCGCCTGGAAAAAAATTAAGAATGTTTTGAATAAGTCGATTCAGTTATATTTTAGATAGACGAAGACCAGCACAGAAAGATGTCTGTTGACTGTCATCCTACAAACATGGCTGTTCAACCTCTATTAAGATGGATGAACAACTTACCGCAAGCTGAAGTTAAATTATATTAGTTACCACTCAGTTAAATTACATTATTTTTAAGCCTTACCAATGAATCTTTATGTTATTTTCTACCGATGTAGTTTTAGTGTCATATCATTGAAGTTACACATGGATTTGTTTCCCTGAAAATGTTTTTTCCTCATTTGATCATTTTGCCCATATTTACTTGATTGAACATTGAAATCCCTATTATTTTCAAACCTTGTTAAAAAAAACGATAAGGATTTACTAGGATTTATTTTAACTACTCAAATCAACTCTAGTAATTTTCATAGCTCTGGCTTCTCCTCCTAGTGAGTTAATCTTTCGTCTTTTACTAGTTTTTCTTGTAGAAAAATCTTTCAGTTTTTTGGTTTACCAATTCTTGTGTTTTTTAACCAAAGATCAATAAAAGTTAGCAGAAGTGGTTATATTTTTGCTGTACACTGGACGAATAGATCTAAAGCTGAACTGATTAACCAAGACAGAAAGGGATTGGCCCGTTTACGGTCCACACACGACCATGAGCAATGGATTGCTGGACACTAATACTCTAAACTACAAAACAGTAGAGAGGAGTGACGGATTTCAGGAAGAAAGAATATCTCTCGCCGACAAACCAACCCAAAGTACCACAGCTTAATTTATGGTCATCTAGTCACTAGGAAACTAGTAGTACAGAGTGTTAGTCATCTCACTAACGGGTGTTCCACTCCAGCTTCAGGACGTTTGAAAACTAGTTAGAAAGAAAAGGTTAGAATAAACGATTCAGAAATACTTACGTCATTGACCATCCTCTTGCGTATGACATCGTCGATCGGAGCGGCCTTTGTTTGAAGGACGTCAGTCTCCTTCAGGTTTGGGTCGACGGACAGTCCTGTTGCCCGTGCAGTGGTTCCCTCTATGTACACTCGAGCTTTCGCAACCTTCTCAAAATGCTCATAGTGGTACTGATTCTTGGCTGTCTTTTCTACAGAAGAAAAAAGAAGGAATTAATGGACTTTTCGGTTTAAAGACGATCGAATGAATGTACTTTGAAATTTGACACTTATTGTAAGTTTATTTTATGATATCAGTTTTGAAATTCCGGGTCCATCATTTTTCGGTATGAACATAATATATAGCAGAAATTGTCGATTCGTGATGATGGCAGATATCAATATGAACATACCTGAAATATAAAATTAGACACAGGAAGGGAAACACAGTTATGGATATAATAATAAGAGACAGCAGGTGCTCGTTGACAGCAGATATTGACCTGAAAGATAAAATGAAACATAGGAAGTATATTCACCCATTATCTCCTTCTCCTTCGCCGTCGTTTTTTCATCACGGTCATTGATGGTGGCAATAAAGTCCCCAATCAAACCAGCCTCAGACACTTTATTGCCACCATCAATGACCGTGATCAACCTTCTCGAAATGTTCATAGCGGTAATGATTCTTGGCTGTCTTTTCTGCCGAAGAAAACAGAAGGAATTAATGGACTTTTTGGTTTAAACTAGACGATCAACGGAATTTCTTTTGAAAGTTGATAATTATAGTAAGTTTATTTTATGATATCAGTTTTGAACTTCCGGTTTAATTATCTTTCAGAATGAACATATTATATAGCAGAAATTGTCGATTCGTGATGATGGCAGATATCAATATGAACATACCTAAAATATAATATTAGACACAGGAAGGGAAACACAGTTATGGATATAATAATAAGAGACAGCAGGTGCTCGTTGACAGCAGATATTGACCTGAAAGATAAAATGAAACATAGGAAATGTATTTTACCTGTGTGACACAGGTAGTCACTCATGATCTCCTTCTCCTTCGCCGTCGTTTTTTCATCACGGTCATTGATAGTGGCAATAAAGTGTCTGAGGCTGGTTTGATTGGGGACGTTGACTCCTGGCCGCATCTGGTCGGGGAATACTTTCTCCAGAAAGCATCGTGCCGTCTGGGAACTGTTCTCAATCTTTTTCCCATTCGCGTTCAGGAGAAAGTTGGATGGGCTGGTCTCTCCATGGTTTACGAGTGAGGGGCGAACGAAGGAGAGATATTGCTGGCAGATCTTCTCCTCGCGTTCGTCCAATGCCACTCCTGCAGCTCGAATGGAGGCGTTCTTATGTTTCTCAACCAGCACAATGTAGAGCTTTCGCTGTTCAAGCAGTATCTCTTTTCTCTGGAGGAACTCGTCCCCGTCATATTTGGGGCAACGCCAGACCGGTGGCCAAAGAGGTACGAGACGAAGTAGCACACATAGGCCGTTAGGAGCTGTCTGTCTTCGCCAATGAGACGGTTTTTCGCGAGTCGTTACAGTAATGGCTCCATGAAGGTCTCGACCTCTTTCTTCATTTGCCGATAGTCTTCGGTTGTGAAGTTGGCCGGGTCGAAGGCCCTTTCTCGCTCGTGCCTTCGCTTATGGGCAGTGGCAAGCGAAACATGCTTTTGGTCGAGGGCCTTCAGGACCTGGGCAAGGTTGTCCGCAGCAAACTTGCATGGGCCATCGACCCCGCGGCTGCCAATGTAGTTCAGGAACCGTTGGTATGTCTGGACGTACTTGGATCGAGTGCTTGGCTGGATTCCCGCCTCGGCACAGAGGTCGAAGAAGAGCTCTGCCTGGACGGCAGACTGCAAGTTTGACCATTTGTACGCTGTGCCTTCGAGTACAAAAAACACAACTTTTTGTGCACAGCCAAGAGGATTTTTGAACCGTTTACTGGTAATATCTCCGCACTTGGCCGACCATGCCTTGAAAGTTGCCATCATTTCGACCCCTTGTTTCATGGCCGCACGCTCTTCGGGCCTACATTTTTGGAAGCTTTACTCTTGGTACAGCCCTCTCTTGGACATCTCAATTCTCAGCTTATCCTTAAAATTTCTCTCCCTAGCTGGGCGAACGTGCTGGTATTGCTCTTCCATTTGGTGGTCGCTTTCTTCTTCAATTGAAAGCTCCAAGCCAGGATCGTACTAGGATCCTTCTGATTCTGCACTCAGATCTTGAGCATCGTCAACGTCCGGTGAATACGCTATAGCAGCGGTATGGCGGGCCCGAATCAGTCGTGTCTGGTTGTGAAGCGCGTTTTACTGGGGAGTCTCAGCTTTGTCGGTGTGGACAGAAGCTGAAGCTTGTGGAGGTGTCGATGGCGCTGCTGATGGCACTGCAGACTCCGATGCTTGCGGCAACTGACTCACTAAGAGTGGGGCCACTGATGTTGTTGATGGACGAGAAAAAGCTTTTTCGTCAAAAGTGGAGCTGCATGGGGCTGGGATGTTTCCAGATGTTGTTGCTGGTTTGTCTTGTAGCAGGACTTTGCAGTCTTCAACTTCCGTCGTGTCGAAGAAGACGCCGGTAAGCTCAAACAATGATGTGCAGAGTTTGTGTAGCGTTCCGGCCTCTCTTATCGCCGCTTTCAGCCTGAATGCCGAGTAGTATTATTTTGACTTCTGGTTGGTCTCCATAGTCTGTTTCGAAATATTCACAAGCCCTTTGATCTGGGCAGCTGACCATGGTTGGCCTTGCGGATCTTTTCCACACTCGCTTTTCTTAGCCGCCAGATGCTTTTCGAGGTATTCGAACGAATGGTGGCAGAACTGGCAGGTCTTCCATTAACCATTCTGTGTTCTAGGTTGGCCTTTGCCTTTCCAGTGGCGTGTTCGGGCTCAGGCCGTGTCGATACAGGTTTGTCGTCCGTCAGGTTCGAGGGGAGGGTAGTGGCAAAACCGGGGGCAGGCACGGGTGTTGTTGGTGTGTCTGAAGGCATGGTCATGGGAAGGTCACTAGCAACTCCGGCAGGCAGGGTTGTCAGGGGCTGATTCATGACGGTTTCAGGTAAAAAATTTTCAGGGGCTGGCAGGGTTGTCAGGGATGTCCTTTATGGGGCGTTAACGGCTGAAGTTGATAGTATGTCTACTTTTGCCTTAAATTTTCCGAAATCTTCCAGGTTTGTTTGTCTTAGGGGATGTCCAGGGACAAGCAGGGTCGTAAGGATCCGGTCGGGGTCGTCTTCGGCGCCAGGCTTGGTTGTGTTCTTATCTGTGACTTTTTGCATTTTAAAAAAGTAAAGACACTTAGTTGAATATAGGCTGATCTAAATGAAACGTTAATAAAATATTAATCTTGCAATTGAGTGACTAACAGTCAAGACAATCCTAACAAAATCAAGAAATTATAAACATTATGCAGTGGTACAAGGTTAAGAGTCAACAAAGATGGACTGACCGCCTTAAACTAGGGACTGCTGCAGGAATAGTTCTTATTGATTAGGTATTAATTAAAAAAATAGTTCTATTTGATTTATGTATGCACTCTATTTATATTGCCCAATGTACCGATTAATTCCTGGTACATGCGGTTCCTACACTCCTAATCTGGTTTCACTCTCTGAACCCTAAATAGATGCCATTTCCTAATTAGAAAAATTCTAAAAATTTCTAAATACTCATATAAAATAGTCTTACCTTTAAAAACACTTTAAATAAACACATAAACTTACCAATAACCGACAATTCACACCCTAACCGAATTCCAAATTCCTCAAGCAAAAGAAAGCAGCTCTTTTTAGAGGAAAAAAAATATGTAAATAAAACTTCAAATAATTTTTGCTAATAAAAATTGTGCCTACTAGCACCAAAAAAGGTTGTAGGTGTAGGTGCGCAGCAAAAAAATCCTTGGTTCGTCATTCCCAATTTAATATATTTGAAATGTTTTTAATTGTCCCAAAATCATTCGAACTCGTACTCAAACAAATCGCTCATTTAACCCCACATTACGTGAAAATAAATCTTTCCTTAAATCCAGTAATTAGGGAGTTAGGGCCGTAAATTGAAACAGATCCTTGCACGGTTCTCTACACATGGGTCATAAATAAGGACCTATTTTTTTCATAAACAAAACAGAAACACATCTAAGAAATTCAAATCGTTCCACTTTGACTTTCATCCAAAATGTGTGAATTTGAATCAATGCTAATAGAGCAAAATATTCCCAACCAAACGTTAAAGTTGTAAAGAGTCCAGAGTCTGACGCGCAGATGTTTCCATATACAAAGCCTGTCTAACCTGTTTATTTGTAATCAATGAAAAATTGAAACATTAGCCTATTTAAACATTAGTGGAAACCTTTGAAAAAAATGTTCCCTTTAAGATTTTGAGACAAATGATACACCATTCTGTAGGCAATGTTATTTCTGATCAGCCTAGCTAGTTTCAAAAAGAAATAACTATTTTTGACAAACCCCTTAGGTTTTCAGTTTTCGCTAAGTTTGGGAAAAACTTAGAGGAAACCTTTTGAAAAATAAAAAGAAAGTGTTCCTGTTAGATCGTGAAACAAATGATACACCGTTCTTTAGTTCATGTTATTTCTGGCTTTCCTACCGAGTTTGAAAAAGAAATAACCATTTTTGACTAGCTCCGAGAAAGTTCTCACTTTGGCAATTTCTGCCTATTAAAACATTAGTGAAAACCTTTTAAAAAAAATTAAGTATTATTTAGTTTAGTCGGCTAGTCAAGTTTGAAAATTATCAAGCTGAAACTTCTAGCGAAATTTTGAATTTTCCAGCCGACTATTTACGCGATATTTCAATAGAATATGTAAAAGCGAGATAGAAAATAAAATAAGAACAGTGGGTTATCTAAAATTCTAATAAAATCAGTTTTATAGCCCGTATTTAGTTTAGTCGTCTTGTTAATTTTGAAAATTATCAAGCTTAAAGTTTAAGATAAATTTTGCATTTTCAAGCCGACTATTTACGAGATATTTCAATATAAAATGTAATAGCGATATAGCATATAAAATGAGAACGGGGGGCTAGAACATTCTAATAAAAACAGTTAGATAGCCCGTATTTAGTTTAGTCGGCTAGTCAAGTTTGAAAATTATCAAGCTGAAAGTTCCAGCGAAATTTTGCATTTTCCAGCCGACTATTTACGCGATATTTCAATAGAAAATGTAATAGCGAGATTGCAAATAAAATGAGAACGGGGGAGGGGCTAGAACATTCTAATAAAAAAAGCTGGATAGCCCGTGTTTAGTTTGTTCAGTCGGCTAGTTAAGTTTGACAATTATCAAGCTGAAACTTCAAGAGAAAGTTTGCATTTTCCAGCCGACTATTTACGCAATATTTCAATAGAATATGTAATAGCGATATAGAAAATAAAATAAGAACGGGGGGGGGGCTAGAATAGTCTAATAAAAACAGTCGGATAGCTCGTATTTGGTTTAGTCGGCTAGTTAAGTTTGAAAATTATCAAGCTGAAACTTCCAGCGAAATTATGCAATTTCCAGCCGACTATTTACGCGATGTTTCACTAGACTTTCACTCCTCACTACACTTCACTTTCACTCCTTAAAGCACCTCAAACAGGTATCTCCTTAAAGCACTCCTTACAGGTATCTCCTTAAAGCACCACACACAGTTATCACCTTAAAGTACCTCAAACAGGTATCTCCTTAAAGGACTCCACACTGGTATCTCCTTAAAGCACTCGGCACAGGTATCTCCTTAAAGCACCCCAAACAGCAATATCCTTAAAGCACCTCAAACAGGTGACTCTTTAAAGCAGACCAGACATGAATCTCCTTAAAGCGCTCATCACGTGTATCTCGTTAAAGCACTCCACAGAGTTATCTCCTTAAAGCACTCAACACAGTTATATTCTTAAATCACTCCTCACGTGTCTGTCCTTAAAGCACCCTAACACGGCTATCTCCTTAAAGCACCTCAAACAGGTATCTGCTTAAAGCACCTCAAACAGCTATATCCTTAAAGCACCTCAAACAGGTATCTCTTAAATTATTCCAGACAAGTATCTCCTTAAAGCAGTCCTCACAGTTTTCTACTTAAAACACTCCACAGAGTTATCTCATTAAAGAACTCATCACAGGCATCTCCTAAAATCACTCCACACTGTTATCTCCTTAAAGCACTCTACACAATTATCTCCTTAAAGCACTTTTCACAGGTATATACTTAAAGACTCCCACACAGTTATCTCCATATAGCACCTCACACAGGTATCTCCTTAAAGCACCTCAAACAGGTATCTGATTAAAGCACCTCAAACAGCTATATCCTTAAAGCACCTCAAACAGGTATCTCTTAAAGTATTCCAGACAAGTATCTCCTTAAAGCAGTCCTCACAGGTATCTCCTTAAAACACTCCACAGAGTTATCTCCTTAAAGAACTCCTAACAGGCATCTCCTAAAATCACTCCATACAGTTATCTCCTTAAAGCACTCAACACAAGTATTTCCTTAAAGCACTTCTCACAGGTATATCCTTAAAGCATCCCACACAGTTATCTCCTTAGAGCACCTCAAATAGGTATCTTCTTAAAGCACTCCTCACAGGTATCTCAAAAAAGCACCCCACACAGTTATAACCTTAAAGCACCTCAAACAGGCATCTCCTTAAAGGACTCCACACTGGCATCTCCTTAAAGCACTCGGCAAAGGCATCTCGTTAAAGCATTCCTCAGAGTTCTCTCCTTAAAGCACTTCTCACAGGCTGCTCCTTAAAGCACTCCAAACAGTTATCTCCTTAAAGCACTCAACACAGTTATCTTCTTAATGCATGCCTCACGGGTATGTAGGGTCTATAAGGGTCCAAAGCGGCCCTAGGGTTGTCCCAGGGTCCCCTACAGCGGTCTTAGGGCCACTAAAGGCATCCAGGATTCTTCAGAGCGATCCGGGTTGCTGCTGTAAGCTACTTTAGATCGGTCCCACGGCATCCCTGGGCGCCCCAAACGCCGCCAGAGCGTCCAAACCGCGCCCAGGGCAGCCATAAAGCGATCCAGGGTCCCCCGATAATGGGTCTCACAACGCACCCTTTGAGCAAAAAAAGCGCCCAGGTTGGTCTTAGAGCGTCACAAAAAGCACCCCGGGCGCCTAAAAAGCCCCCCGGGCGGCCAAACAGCGTTTGAGGTGGCCCTTGAGCGGCCCAAAAAGAGCCCAGAGCGGCCGTAAAGCGGTCCTTTGGCCTTCAAGGAACCCCCTAGAATTGTACCAGAGCCTTCCAGGGCGCCCCAGAGTTCCCAGAGTTGCCCTAGAGCGGTCCCAGGGGCCCCAGGGCACTCAAAAGCGCCCAGGGTGGCCGTAAGGCGATCCCTTAGCCTTCCAGGACCCCCTAGATCGGTCCCAGGGGTGCCTAGAGCGGTCCCGAGGGCCCCTAATCCTGTCTTAGGGGCCCAAAAAGGCCCTAGAGCGGTCGTGGGGGCCCCTAGTCCGGTCCTAGGGGCCCAAAAAGCATCCCTGGAGCCCCTAGAGCTGTACCAGGGTCCGAAAAAGCCTCCTAGGGGCCCCTAGAACGGTTTCAGAGCCCTCCAGAGCGCGCTACAAGCGTCCTGCGCGGCCCGAGAGCGCCTTAACCGCATCCAAGGGGCCCTCAAACTGGCCCCAGAACCCTCGACCTAACTCATCGGGAGCCATGGACCCCTAGACCGGGCACAGGGTCAATTCGTTCGTTAAAATAAGCCTAGGGACCCCGATCCATGTTACAGATGAATCGAGAGCACCCTCAACGCTTCCCGAGCTGATCTCAAGCTGTTCCAGGGGGCCAAAAAGCATCCAGGTGGCCCCTAGAATGGTCCCAGGACCCCCAGAGTGATCACAGGGCACCCAAAAGCCCTAGAGTGGTCCTAGGGCACCCAAAAGCAGTCCCAGGGGCGCCTAGAGCGGTTCCAGGGTCCTCCAGAGCGCCCTAAAAATTTCCAGCGTGGCAATACAGGCCAGGAGCCAGGGAGGGCCCAGGAACCCAGAAGGGTGCCCCCAGGGAGGGTCCTGGGGCGCTGCAGGATGGCCCAGGGGCATTCCAGGGTGCCACAGGAGGGTCCTGGAGACCTACAGGGCGGCCGAGGGGCTGCAGGGTTCCCAGGGAGGACCCAGGAGCGCTGCCGGCTGCACAGGACCGATTCAGGACGCCCCATGGGCATTCCAGGATCCCCCAGGAGGTTCCTGGTGCGTGTCAGGGGCTGCAGGGTTCCCAGGGAGGGCCCGGGAGCGCTACAGGCCGTCCAGGAGCGCTCCAGGGCGGCCCAGGTGCGCTACAGGGTGCTTCCAGTGTTCTCAGGGGTGATCCAGGGACTTCAGGGTGCCCAGGGAGGGCCCAGGGGCGCTTCAAGGGCTGCCGGATGCCCAGGAAGGGCCCAGGGGCTGCAGGGTACCCAGAAGCGCTTCAGGACGGCGCAGGTGCATTCCAGGGTGCCTCAGGACGGCCAAGGAGCCCTACAGGGCGGCCCAGGGCGCTCCAGGGGCTACAGGGACGGCCCATGTGCATTCCAGGTTGCCCCAGGAGGTTCTTGGAGTGTTTCAGGGCGGCCAAGGGGCTGCAGAGGCTGGGCCAGGAGGCCCACGGAGGGTCCTGGAGTGCTACAGGGCGGCCCAGGGGCGCTCCAGGGGTTGCAGGGTGCCCCAGGAGGGTCCTGAAGCTGCTGCAGGGTGCCCAGGGAGGGCCCGGTAGCATTCCAGGGTGGCCAGGGGCGCTGCAGGGTGCCCAGGAACGCTGCAGGGTGCCCCCAGGGAGGGTCCTGGGGCGCATTCTAGGGTGCCACAGGAGAGTCCTGGAGAGCCACAAGGCGGCCCAGGGGCTGCCCAGAAACGCTCCAGGACGGCCCAGGGGCATTCCAGGGTGCCCCAGGAGGGTCCTGGAGCGTTCCAGGGGCTGCAGGGTGCTCATGGAGGGCCCAGGAGCGCTACAGGGCGGCCCAGGGGCTGGAGGGTGCCAAGGGAGGGCCCAGGGGCGTTCCAGGGCGGCCAAGGAGGGTTCAGGGACTGCAGGGTGCCCAGGGCGGCCAGGGGCGCTCCATGGGCGCCCAGGGAGGGCCCAGGATCGCTACAGGGCGGCCAAGGGGCTGCAGGGTGCCCAAGGAGGGCCCAGGAGCGTTCCAGGGGGCCCCAGGGGCGCGCCAGGAGGGTCCTGGAGTGTTCCAGGGCGGCCAGGGTGCCCCAGGATCCCCGCTGTGCCGAACCTGTTTTTTCTGACATGTCAAAAAATTTCTGCAAGTTACCCACCGTGCCGACCAGCACCGTGCCGACCAGCAGATAGGGCACCCCAGGATCCCCCCGTGCCGAACCTGTTCTTCTGACATGTCAGAAAATTTCTGCAAGTTCCCGACCGTGCCGACCAGCAGAACAGGGATCCTGTTGATCTGACGCGCGGCCGCCGCAGAGTGTCTACCCGGAAATTTTCTGACATGTCAGAAAATTTCCTGTTTTTCACCCGGGTTGACCTAGAATTTCCGGTGTAATCCCGCATAGTTTTTTTTATCTGATGTCTGGAACCGGTATTTTTCCCCGCTTCCGGACACGCAAAAACGAAAATAGTACCGCCATTAGGTTGACCTCTGAAAGAACCTGTTGAGCTTGACTCTAGTTCGGTTTTGTGGAGTGACATGCGAGGTTTAGCATAAGTGGGAGATGGTAACGTCGGCAATGAAATACCACTACTTTCACGGTCGCTTCACTTACTCAGTGAATCGGAGGCACCGCCCGGTGGGGACGGGGGTGTGGTTTCAAGGGAGTCCACCTGCGGGTGGCGCTCTCGATCCGTGCTGAGGACAGGGCCGGATGGGGAGTTTGACTGGGGCGGTACATCTGTCAAATGATAATGCAGGCGTCCTAAGGCCAGCTCAGGGAGGACAGAAACCTCTCGTAGAGCAAAAGGGCAAATGCTGGCTTAATCCCAACTTTCAGTACGAGTACGGACTGCCACCTCTATGAAGCGATCGCATTGGTGCTTTAAGAGTTGTCCTCACTATTTGACATAAAAGGTACAAACGGTATAAATGTCGTTTTTCGGAACCTATTGAAGCTTGAATACGAGTTTTTATACTTATAGGTCTGAAAGTACTCTAATTTACAATCAGTCTTAGACCCGTTTCTTAGTTGTAAAAAAAATCCCGTGACAGTTTGCTTTTGTTATAAAGACTTTTGACCTGTTATTTGGACAATACATAATTAAAAATACGGTTAGATATTACTCAGGAAACGTAATAGATTTAACTAATTTGATTTAAGTTTTTTGGTAAATTTTTAGCCAGGCACCTGTATCGTTTCTAATACTGTGATTGTAGAAATGACCTACTATGAATTTCTACTATTTGATGTATTTATCCACTGTACCGTGAGTTCGGACTCACTGGAGGCTAAACGTAACCTGGTCCTTTAGCTTTTAGCAATGGGTGCTAGTGCTTCGGAGCCAAGGTTCGGCGGTTGCTTGCCCTCGGGAGACGGCGACAGGGCAGCTTCACCGTCGAATAAATCAAATATTCCATAAGGTCGAATGCCAAAATCACTTGTA
Source organism: Artemia sp. Qi Xiang Cuo (assembly GCF_049724085.1). Lineage (NCBI taxonomy): Eukaryota > Metazoa > Arthropoda > Branchiopoda > Anostraca > Artemiidae > Artemia > Artemia sp. Qi Xiang Cuo. Next base: position 72,180 of record NW_028300617.1, read on the forward strand.
GACGACGTGGGTACCGGCCGGGGTGTTGTAAACGGTAGAGCAGTAATTTACACTGCGATCTGCTGTGACTAAGCCTACGACCGGGCTTAGTCTCATCTTTAAACGATTGTTTTGCCTGTTATTTCAAGCAAATTTATGGTCCTATGTCAATTTTAAATTCTTGGTCAACCTTCTTAAGACCATAGGCGGGTGTGCCTTGTTTGCCTCTTTTTTGAATTCTTGATCAGCATGCCTAAGACTCTAGACAGGCACGCCTTTCCAAAAACTATCCTGACAAGTATGTTCCAATAAGAGAGTCATACATACTCCTGCCATTTACCCTTGCCCCAGCCATTTAAAAATTGCCTCTCAATTACTTGGACTATCTGTCTTGGCTTTTCTCTGTCTACAATTACCCAGCCCAGTCTTGACGCAACCTATGCAACCTATTGCCCAAAATACTTGATGACTTCAATTCAATGGGTTTAGAATTACCCCCCTTCATTTTTGAGTCCCTAGAGGTCCCATAGAATAACAATGAAAGGAACATAGCGCTATAGAATAGCATGGAAGGGAACATAAACCCTTAGAATAGCATGGGAGGGAACATAAGCTAAGCAAATAGCACAGGAAGAACATAAGCCAAGCAAATAGCATGAGAAGGAACGTAAACCCTCAAAATAGCATAGGAAGGAACATAAACCCTCAGAATAGCATAGGAAGGAACATAAACCCCCAGAATAGCATAGGAATTCCTAGGGCCTCGATAGAAGTATAAGTTAGCACTCTACCATTATTTGATTCAATTTTTTTTCATTTTTGGTTTAATGGAGTTCTTTATTTTTTTGAAAAACTAATTTTGTGCATAAAAGTAGTTCTGATTTAAAAAACAAACAATTCCAGCAAGCTTGAACAAGCGAAGGTAAATTGCTGTAGCTTACATTACATAAACTTAAAATTAACTTACCTATTTATTATTTGCTATTCTAATGTTCAATTTTTTATAGATTCCATCCACTTTAGGCTTTCTTTTACTGATGACTGCTTCATACAGTTTATCATATTTTTTTTCTGAAATATATGAGGGAATTGCCAAAGTAAAATTAAAAAAAAAATACCCCTTCCCAAATAAAAATCCTTTGCACGGGCCAAGTTAGGTTTCAACTTTAAATCAACTCAGTATTACTTACGACTAATATTTCCAATGTTCGTCTCAGGATCGGAAGAGCCCAAATGCACATCATCATGTAAAATACAGAAATTGTGTAATATACAGCTACCCATAATGATCTTCACTGCCCTATGAATGGATCTCATCCTCAAAAAATGCAGACAAGGAGTGGCGATTTTTTCTGTTTACATACAACCCTTGATCTTCTTTGGGTGCCTCAATTGGTATGTGGCACCCATCTTTTGACCCAATTATATTTGAAATGGCTAGTCCTTCGTCATTCCTGTTTTCAAAGGACGTAGCAATTGTATCAAGACTAGATGCATATGGTCATTTGACACATTTTTCAACTCCATCAATTGTCAGAGCATTTAAAATGGATGACGTAGCCCTCCAAATGCTGGACAAGTTTAGTCCAAATATAGCTGATATTTCATGAAAGTATGTTTGATTAGCAAGATACCACACTGATATCTGACAAACTTCTTCTGCACCTATTGCCTCCCTTCCTCCAGGCCAAATCGGAAGCCTTGGCTGAATAAATTCCACCAACTTTTTGAATGTACTTTTTGTCATTCGGAAGTGACTCCAAAACTCCGAGCTGCTCGTATTGGACAGGACTTTTTCAGCATAGCCATCATTCGGGTGATAAACTGGGGTGTTCTGAACAAGGTTGCTACCAATATGTGTATGGGTAATTGCTGCATCGTGTTCCAACAGTTCAAGCTCTTCATCATCTGAAATATCGAACATTCAATTTATAGACATTATTATAGATCAAAGATGTTGCAAAAAATATTATTTAGTAGTGTTAAAATTTTCTGTTTCTCATATTTCAATCTACTCAACTTGCATATTCCAAGAACATTAGTAAATTATTGAAATATTCCTTAGGTTTAATATTGCCACCATCCAAATGAGGAAAAAGCTTAATATGAACGTAATCCAATCAAATGGCCTGGCGCATTAGCTATATAAAACTTAAGCTCAGAAATTTGAATTTATATAACAAATTTTTTCATTATAAATTTCTTATCTTCTTTTTTTTTATAGGCCCATCTTGCAAATTATTTCTTATCGTTGGTGTACAAAATAGTAAAATAGCCAAATATCAACAGCTATTTACTAGAGCTGCATGGCTATAGTCCACAGTCTAGTCTAGTCTAGTCTATAGTCTAGCATACTCAGGTGTTCATAACCTTTTTGAGGTGTTACCACCTTTGTTGCTTGGACCAGGAGTTTACTCTGAAATTTAAGTGTGTAGGGTGGTGTTAGCATTTCTTCACACCTGAAAACTTCATTTGTCTTTTAGATTAAGTAAAAAGCTTTAAATCCAATAAAAAGATTGCTTACAATTCATAGTGTCAACTCTGACACTGGCCACTTAAATAAGGGGAAAACCTCTTATAGGGCCATTAATTTTCCTTACAAAGATATTAGATCAAAAAGGCACTCCTGAACATTTAATACTTTTGCTTTACAAGAACAATTAAACTAATAAAAATATGTAAAATAAAGTTAGATATGGCTTACATAAATAGTTAGAAAATAAAGCAGCAATACTTGCTTATTTCCTTATCTAAAGAAATAAGAAATATTACGGAATATCACAGGAATTCAGAAGTTGTATAATTACATAAATAGGCACTAAAAGATAAAATGACAACCAGGTCAATATGAAGAAATAATTACTTATTGGTGCAAACTTGATTTTTATGGAGCTTAAAAGGTATCATAAATTAAGGTAATTTCCAGTGGCAGCTTGTGTGGGTGGCCAAGGCCCCTCTACTTTTTTTTTAATTTAAAACATTTTTAAAAGTTACAACTATCTTGGCCCCTTGTTCAACAACCTGAAATACCTCTAATTTCTTTAGATCTGTCCTCCCCACTTTTTGAACCCATGATATGTGTCTGGCATTTTGAAAAAAAGTGCACCCTGTCAAATTTACATTAAGGTTTAACAGCGCCGTACACCTAAACAGGCTAAGTGAGCTTCCTTTAAGAATTTTGACAAATAAGAAAATGTCAAAGTGCAATTGAGGTAAGTTTTTTCTCTTAAATTCTTATTTACTTTGATTGAAGGCTTAGCACAAAAAGAATCTTCTAACCATAGGATAACAAAAATTAAAAGCAATTATTTGATTTGAAGGAAGTCATAAAGCAACAGATGCATAAACTTTTACTTTAAAATGAAGGTAGAATTGTCATTAGTAGGCATGATATTCTTAAACAACAAAAATTGTTGACTAATTCTCTAAACAACTAATTCTTATTATTAAGGCTAACACAAGACGGTATTTGTGTCTTACCTGAAGATTCCAAATCATCCAAAAACATTTCATAGGTATAATCTGAAAAGTCGATATTGCTATTAAACTTGAATATCAAACGCGGGCTTAGTTTGAAGATTTTGCCGTTTTGACAAAGGAGTAGTCAAAAACTGCTTTTCCATCGACTGCTCAAATTCTTGCCTCCAGGGTATTTTTAGCGAATAATGAGTACTACTCGATTTACGACTCGAGTATTCGATGGAAAACACCTTATAGTCGGGGAGCCAAAGTTGAAAATCTGACAAAATAGCAATCTGAGGGGGACAAGTGATTTGAGAGAGGTTTTAGACTAAATCGAACATGCTGATTATGAATATCTCGGGAATATAAGCGCCAAAGGTGCGCTTGGTGGTTTTTTGCAACTAAGTTCGTTGATTATTCTATTTCACTCAGACTAAGTCCAGCTTTCTACTATAATATTGTAGTTGTCTCTTTTATACCTAGCGAAAACATTAGGCGATCGTTAATTCCAAAACATTAGCCAAAACACTAGGCGATCGTTAAACACCAAAAAAAAAAAAAAAAAAAAAATCCTGCACCAAGCACAACAGCTTCATTATAATAAAAAATTTAAAAGCTGCTTTCATAAATGTATTTTTCCCCCCAGAATATGCAAAGCTCGTCATGTCAGTGCCACTAAGGCAGTGTAGAAGTCCAATGCTGTCAATAAAGTCCCGTGGAATAGAAATAGCTAGCTCGTGCACAGGGAAAATTCTGTCAGGAAATTGGAGGAATAGCTCCTTTTTGTTCTCTTTCGTAGCTAACAGCGTAGAGGAGTGTTGCAAAAGTATTACCAGAATATTTGTGTCATTGGCCCAAACAATAACAGAAGAACTTCCATTCCTAAAGCTGGAAGCAACATGGACTGCTACACGCATGTCTGCTTCTTCATGTGTGCTTGCAAGCTCAAGACTAAGAGGAGGCAAAGGTTCCAGGGATCCTTTTCTGTTGGGGGGCAATATCCCAACATGTCGACGATCAGGGAAACATCCAGCAAGTATAATATCAAAGTTCTTACTTTTACTTCCAACATTGCTCCAAAACTCATAAATAAAAGCCACCAAGTTAGCTTTCCAGGAAGAACTTCTAAGAATTGATTGCCAGGAATCACCGAGTTTGATGCTGTCACTATTTGTGGTACTGAACTTCAAACTCAGCTCACCCCTTCGTCTATGGCAGCCACTACTGTCTTTTAAGCACACTGGTGAGCCGGTTGGGTCCTTGATTCCATAAATTCCATCATACCGGTTAGAAACCACATGCAGTTGGCATAGATTTTCTGGGAGCTGAGTAAAAACCTTGCACATCAACCTTCTTGAAAAATCAGACAATGTCTCATCCCTTGACGGAGTCATAGTCCTTAAGAACGGTATAAAGTCCAGAATGAGAGATAGCCTCGAATTGACATCAAACACTGGCAAAGAGCAGGCCTTAGAATCTAGGCAAGACAACCCTTATATAAAGTTTATCAGATCAGATTTCTTTCCTGTTCTTAATCGGAATCCCTCGGATTGCACTTCGAACAATGCCGGGGAATACTGGAGGAGTTCATGCTGAAGTATTTTTTTTTAGCATGTCAGTTGGTGATCCTGGATTTTTACCAACATTCAGCAGAACTTTTTTAACTGCTTCTAGTTCTTCTACAGGGTTAGCAAAAGTACGTTCTATGCCAAGCAAGCCTTTTTTGTAAGAAGTTTGGTTGCTGACAGTCCTTTCTTAGAGCATGGTACTTAGCATTGCACTTGCATCTGGTCAATAGAAGTTCTCGGACACGTTTTATATCACTAACAGTGGGAAGCTGTCCTTTTCCATCGGTTTGGCAGATTTTGCATAATATTTTTTTTTTTTTTGGGGGGGGGGGGGCTATATAGAGCATCTAATTTTTTTCTGGCAAATTATTCCATGCTATCCTGCCAAATAGAGAAGAAATTTAGTACGGTACTAATGGTAACCTTAGAAAAAAAAATTCAAGATTTTCTTCATGATATATAACCGATCCATTTTCCAGTATCTACAGACTATTATAGTCTATAATAGGACGCTATAAGCAGTGGAAGGACCTGGTTAAATAAAATCTTCAAACCAGAAAGTACTTAATGCCCCCCCCCCCCGCCAGCAGTGATAAGAAGTTCAAAATGGAAGAAAAAAGACACTTCTTAGTGCTAAATTTCAATTTTTTCGCCTCTGTAAAGCATACTCATATTCAGTCTTGGTCCCTCAAAAGATGGAAAATGACAATTCTTAATGCTCCATTGTAGAGGCAATGGGCCTTGGAGGCCTGAGTCTCAACCCATTTGAGCCCGCCCTAAATAATAATAATAATGCTCCGTTGAACAATTTTACAACTTTGTGGCATAGTATTGGGCATTGCAGCATAGTATTGGCCAAAAAGAAGGTACCACCAAACCTTCTTCCACCTAGCCTAAAATTTTTTTGTGCCACCTAATAGCACGTCCAGACTATCCGCTTTCTTGAAAAATGGGACGGAAATCTGGAAATGTGGACAGGTCTTCCATCCCCTTTTTCCGTTTTCTGGGCAGGAAGGATCAGAGGGTCCGAAAATGGAAAAATGGGAAGGAAGACTGCAGTGTGGACAGCTTTTCTGGAAAAAATGACAGAAGAAGGAGACGGTTAAACATGATAAGTGATAAATAAAAATAGTTGTCTGATGTGGTTTAAAATAGAAAAAAGGTAAATTGTCTAACTGAGGCTCTAAAATTGTTTTCTATAGGTTTTGGCTCAGAAAAACAGATTTGATAAGGATGGCTGATGAGATTGTATCGATATTTTTTTTAAAACCGCAAAGTCTGGAGGGCTATTTCTTTTTCCGGATTTACATCCAATTATTCCAGAAAGCGGATAGTCTGGATGAGATATAAAGTTAGTGACTTTAAGAGAAATGGTAAATAGTTAGATTATTTACACACAAAAAAGGAAAGAGAAGACAGCCAAGTATTGTCAGTGTACCACCTTTGCTTGAATATGCTTGAAAAAAACCTGTACCACCTAGGCTAGCTCACAAAAGAGCCAAGCATTTCGTAAAACCCTTCCCGTGGACACCCCTATAATTTACTGAATAATAGTAAGAAACAAGTTGCTTTTATCAGGGGGAACTAATCTGCACCTTTACCCTACTTTTAAACCACTTAAGTAAGCCTCAAACTATCCTTTGACCCAAAAACTGGTAAGACTTTTAGCCTATGCATTATAAATTTATATACCAAGGATTCCTGAAAGACGAGGCGAAACAATAAAAAGTGAAATACTGGTAAAAACAAACCTTTGAGGATCAGATAATAGAGTTAATTAGCTTTTTAACCATCAATTTGCACCAGCATGGCAGATGGCAGTAAAGATAACCATAACAAAGCCACGAGAATGATGCAGTGTCATCTACTTAACACTGAACAAGTTAAGTTTTAAATTGTTTACCATAGATGATTGAGTCGAAACTTTGACCTCATATTAAAGTATGAAGCGCACATTGGTGGTCGCAATTCCCGAAATAAATGGAATCAGCATGTTCAAAAACATCGTTTCCAAAAGTCAGAACTCATGTACCAAAATGTTTTTTACAAATCGTTATTTGACGACTTTTTCAACTTTGGCTCCCCGACTACTAATTAGATTAAGCCCCGTCTTAATTGGTGTAACAAGGGTGTTAAGGATTTTACGGCTTAGGAAGCTTATTCACAGATTATGGAGGGTAGATTTCGCCTTGTCTTAATTACAGTGTAAGACGATTAAGAGTGTAACAGCGAGAAATTCAAAAATAAAAAATGTGGGCTAGCAGAAAAGTGTCTTTGACTTTTGCAGCTCTTACTTCTGCAGCTGCGTTATTGCTTTTGCAGGAGGAGGAGGGCCAAGTGACGCAAACTGAAGAGCGTCCCCGAACCCGAAAAAGAAAAATTAGTCTTTGGGCACAACCAAAGGTCAAACCATAGCCAGTATTTCAATTGGTTTGCTGAGGTTGGTACAGACCATGAACTTTATAATCAGTGGGCCCGAATGAAAAAGGAGAAATTTGAAGAGTTGCTGGCCAAAATTGCTGATCATCCCCTCATGAAGAAAAAACATTCAAATTTCAAAAGACCAATTTCTCCTGGGGAAAGGCTGGCATTAGTTTTGAGGTAAATACTTCCAATATTTGCTGATTTTCTTCAGTTTGTAAAGCTAAATCCATCCTTACTAAAATATAGACATGTAGCTCTTGTTTTAACTTCTATTACATCACTGGTTTTTGCCTACATGTTATCCCTGAAATATGAAATTCTGACAAAGGTGTCACAGGAAAAATAGCATAACTTTAAACAGGCCAAGCCTTCAGTCCCATAGTTTTTTTTTATAATCAGCACAAAAAAATACAATAAGAGGGTTCTCGCCATAGAGTTTGACTCTAGTAGCACTAATGCATAGTTGTTTCCCATTAGAAATAGGCTGCTCTACTTTGATGGCAGAAAATGCCTATAATTTTTTCCTAGTTATAAACATAATTAGCAATATAAAAAATGTAGATATTTTTCCCTGGGAAAATTTGTCTTTGGGTACAACCAAAGGTCAAACCATAGTCAGTATTTTAACTGGTTTGCTGAGGTTCATGCAGACCATGAACCTTATAATTAGTGAGCTCAAATGCAAAAGGAGAAATTTGAGGAGTTGTTTGCCAAAATTGCTGATCATTCCCTTATGAAAAAAAAAGATTCAAATTTCAAAAGACCAATTTCTCCTGGGAAAAGGCTGGCATTGGTTTTGAGGTAAATTCTTCCAATATTTAGTGATTTTCTTTATTTTATAAAGCTAAATCCATCCATATTACAATACAGACTTGTAGCTCTTGTATTACCTACTTTTACATCACTGACTCCCTACTTTCAATTGTGATTTAGCCTAAATTTTATCCCTCAAAGAAATTCTAACAAAGGTGCCACAGGAAAAATAGCATAACCTTAACTAAGTCAAGCCTTCACTCCCATAGATTTTTTTTATGCTCAGTATAAAAGTAAAACAATAACGGAGTTCTAGCCCTAGAGTTTGACTCTAGAAGCACTAATGCACAGTTGTTTTCCATTAGAAATAGGCTGCTGTACTTGGATGGTAGAAAATGCCTATATTATATCCCTACTTATAAAGAAAATCAGCAATATCAAAAATATAGATATTTTTGATCAAACCAAAATTTGTGTAAAAGTCAGAAAATATAAATATTGTCTGTAGTTTACTTTGTTTTGAGGGTTGCTGTACCACCTTACATGAAAATAAGGAAACTTTAGGTTTGCACCTTTCTATGCTTGAATTGTTCTCAGCAATTCTGGAACTATATAATCCAAAAAATAGTAATCATTGAGAATCTGTGCATGGACGAATAAAGATTGGGCAGAAAATGGATTATAAGTTTTCAATTTAATGTCAGCAGGGGATTTGTGCTGACAATGCATTAAAGGTACAAAGGAATGATTTACTCTTTAGCTTGTGCTTTTGTATATGTGGCAAGTAATTGCTTTATGTAAGTGACATATTTAAAAGACACTGCCTAAATATTTCAGATTTGTTTGTCTTTTCTACTTTGACACATGTTTAACTTTGATTTTAAGGTCTTTAGTCAACATAACAATCTTAGCTGTAATTCTGCTGGCCTTTTCTAAATCTGCAAAGCTAAGACATTTTGAAAACATCTCAGTTAACCATTTACCTGCAAGTCCAGTGGATATTGTTGTTCATAAGTCAACCCATTGTGATTCTAGTCAGCTTTTTTGGTTGGCAAAACCCATATAATGAGAACAATCTCAGTTGTCCATTCAACTACAAGTCTTTTGGACATAGTTTGTTATAGACTTTTGAAATCATTTTTGGTCTCCAATTGCCTTAAAATGGCTCATAGACCTGAAAGACTGTCTCAACTGATAGACTATAATAATTTTTATTCAACTCTGGAAAAGTTGGCCCCAGCGGTTCATCTCATTGAGACTTTATGTCTTAGTTTTACTCTAATTAGGCTAATTAGGCCTTTCATCACTTCCAGTGTCAATAAAATTTGAAAACCAATAGCTATTGGGAAAACTCATGTTTATTGATCCAGCAATATCAGCTATCTCAATTACAATCTTCACTTTCAGTGAAACATGGTGTAGCAAATCACCAGCTCACAACTTGAGTTTTCTGTTTAATCAATAAATTTAAAGATCTAATACTTCAAGACAATATAAGAAAGGATATAACTTAAAATAAAGGATATAACTTATATGAAAATATAAGAAAAACAGAAGTTTGAAATGAATTATAAGGAGAGATATAACACTAACTTTTTTCTTGCTTCTCATCTTCAGCTGCATTCTTATTTCCTGTCAGGTGGTTGAAATAACCTGACCTGCTTAGTTTTGTTACATTGTGAATAGAAAAGCTCATTATTTACATTTATTTTCAGATACTTAGCAGAGGGTTGCAGTTTTGGGACACTTAGTGCTGCCTTCAGAGTTGGAAAATCAACCTGCAGCACCATCATAAGAGATACTTGCCAGGCTCTAGTAGAAATATTGGAACCAGAGTATCTGAAGTTTCCAACTAAGGATGAATTCAGGACAATAAGCAATGAATTTTACCAGAAATGGAACTTTCCTAATTGTGTTGGAGCTATGGATGGGAAGCATGTCAGGATACAGGCACCTAAAAACAGTGGCTCTGAATACTACAATTATAAAAATTATTTCTCTGTTGTACTATTTGCCATATGTGATGCCAATTATAAATTTACTTATGTTGAGATTGGAGGTTAAGGCAGTGATAGTGACTCTGGAATGTATTCATCTTCTCATATAGGAGCTGCCCTAAATGAAGGTATGATTGATTTGCCTGAGCCAGAGCCATTACCAAATCTAAGAGTTTACCAAATCCTTTTCAATTTGTTGGCGATGAAGCCTTTCCCCTTAAGCCATATTTGGCAAGGCCTTTTGGTGGAAGAACCCTCAATGTAGAGCGACACATTTTCAATTATAGATTATCTCGGGCTCGAAGGGTTATTGAAAACACCTTTGGAATTTTTGTTTCAAAGTGGAGGGTATTTCGCCAGCCCATAAACCTTAAACCCTCAACAGTAACCACAGTAATTAAAGCAGCATGCTGTCTCCACAACTATCTAATACAGTGTGATAGTAGCACAGGAATGCTTCCTTATGTAACTTCAGACTCAGTTGATTCTGGAGATGTGTCTAATGGGAGCTGGAGGAGTGATACATATAACTTAGCAAATTTTACAAATATAAACAGAGGATTGGCTTCGAATCACCCTAGTGAAAATGCAATAAGGATTCGCGACTATTTGTGTAAATACTTTAGCTCATCTGCAGGAAGTGTTTCCTGGCAACACGAACACATTCAACAAGGTTCATTTTAAAAATAAATACAGATTATTATAACATTTAAAAATTTACCTTAGTTTAGCTGTGTTTGTTTTATTATCTATGAGTTCATAGATTATGACGGTATGAAAATAAAAATAAGTTCTATTAATCAAATTCTCCTGTGTAGGGTATGTAAAGTGTACAACAGGGAAAAATGATCAAAGAAAAAAATTTACTATACTATTTTCATGATCCTAGTTAAAACATAAAATGCAAAGTATTTGAACTGTTACTACTTCAGATTTGCTTTTTATCTTTGTCAGAAGTAGGGAAAAGAAATTGTAATACTATATAGAAAAATATGATATCAAATTTAATACATGAAGTAGTTAAAATCGTCAAATAGAATCACATTTTGCAAATAATGTTGCAATAATTTCATTCTTGCTCTAAAGCTTTCATTTCTTCTTCAAAAATAAGGTCATTTATATTTTTTTCAATTAAGATCTGAGACTTTTCATTGAACTGTCTCAATTTTGCTGTAACCAATTGGCACAAGAAAAATGCTCTGTCTCTCTTCTCCTCACTTCCCTTTAAGAGACTCTCTGCCCTTTCCATGATCTGCATAGCAGCTGAAGCAGCACCAATATGAGGCATAGCTTTAAATGTTATCTCGGGTCTTTGCTCATCAATAACTGAAGTCTCCCCACTGATCTTTCTTTTTTGCTCTCGATTTCTGTTCAAATTTGTTATTGGAGTTTTATGGTTAGCATCAATTGGCTTTTTTCTCTTTTCAACTCTTGTTGATGTTTTTTTATTGGGTATGTATTTTCTCTTTTGATTATTTTCTTCATTTTGCTTCTTTGTTCTACCTGACAAAATTGACTCTAAAGTGCTGTCAATTGTGTCTTCATCAAAATCAGCACTTGTATAAACAGTTTCACTAGCACTTCCAGCATCATAGCTGGTATACATGGTTTCTTCAACACTTCCAGCTTCATAGCTGTTGTCAACCACAGAGAAGTCAGTCTCAAAATCTGGAAAACTAGGTAATGCAGTAAAAATTCTTTTCTGTACTCTGTTTCTTTCTGCCATATAGTCTGAAATAAACTCCATAAGTTTGAAGAGGCACCACTTATTTTCTTTGCTGCAACTTCCATCACCACCTTTTCCCTTTTAGGCTTCTCCTCTCTTCCCCAAATTTTCGTTTTAGGGATTCCCATACTCTTTTTGCTTCTTTGGCTGAAAAAGAAAGGTTTTATTTTGGTCCAAAAACTATGGAACTTACTATATCTTTAATAATATTATTGTTAATCAACAGGCACATTTTTACTGTTACAATCTTACTTGATTTTGATCAGATCTTTGTTTTTACATAATCAAAGTGCTAAGATCTGTTTCTGAATGCTTTTCTTACCCTAAGTTCCCACACTTTGGAATTGGTGTTAAACCTTCTCTGTTACTTTTTAATTTATAACACATTATTGGGATATGCTTTAGTAAGAGATAGACAGCATTAACAATGGATAATTTTAATGAGTGGAGAAACAATTTCCTTGGAAAACTTCTTTCAAACAGTCCAGTTGACCTTCTTTCAAAAGAAGGGCAACATGTAAATCAATTTAATCTAGCAAAAATTAAACAGGTTAATAATAATAAAAAGATAATACAGTCTTTGTAACAGAGAATCACAATTTAGTAAAAAAAAGGCTGAAAATAAAATTCAAAATTAGTAAAATTCTTTACTCAACAAGCTGTAAAAAGACTGTCGTGTGGGAAAAAGAGGTATTTACTTTTTTAGCATATTAATTATGTAGGGGAATAGGTCTTCTGTATCCTATGAAAATTGTATTGATATGAAAATATAAGTTTTGTATAATAAGGGAGGACAGATTGTAGAACCAGGGAGGAGAGATTGTAGAATGGCAGGCCAATTCACTAGGTAAAAGTTAATTCACTCAGGGGTTTTACAGGACAGTGTTGGAAAAACAAATCTTTCTTCTCCTTTCCTTGAGAGTAGCCATAATGGCTCTCTGAAGAAGGGAGATATAAGAGGCTATACACTTTTTGAGAAGTTAATTCACAGGCACCTTTTTGGACTGCCTCTATTCAGTCTAATGATTCCTTGGATAGAATTCCCTGGAAGATTGAGTCATAACAGCCTTGTAGGGTAAGCCAAAGTTGCAAGATCATGTATAAACTTTGCAGTACAACAATAGACCAATTCAGGGGCTTGCCTGTCACCTTTTTTCAAAAACTAGCAAAGATTAAACAGGTTAATAATAATAAAAATATTATATAGTCTGTTACAAAATAAACAGAATTTAGAAAAAAAGGACTAAAAGGGAAGAGAGATTGTAGGGGGAGGAGTGAATTCAATTGGTAAAAGTGAATTTGCCCAGGGGTTATAGAGGGTGGTAAATAAAATACAAGTAGGACAAAATCCTTTTAATAGACAGTGATGATGATAACAGTGATATAAATTCACAAGAAACCTCTATTACTCTACTACCTCTATTAAATCTAACGATTTCTTGGAGAAAACTCCCAGGAAAATAAGCATGTCAGCCTTGCAGGGTAATCCAAAGTGCCAAAGATCATGCATGCACTTTCAAAGGCAAATTCAATGGCTTGCTTGTCATCTGTGTTTGCTTCTAAAATTCTGATTTAAATTTTGAAAGCTGTTCTACCAGTCAGAAGAAATTTCCAAGGATAAATCTCACTGAATCTATCAAATTTATTTCAGAATAGCTTCTTGTTGTGTTGGTGTGAAATAGCTGATATGGGAAATATATTAAAGATCTTTTTGTGTTATAAAAGATAAACCTTTAGAAATAGACTTACAGCTCAATTGAGGCACAAGGAAAGTATTTTGAGCCTCATATCTAAGTTATATCTTGATTTATAAGGTTGTAAAGAATTGAAAATCATGCATTTCTTAAATTTAGGAAAAGATCCTTAATATGGCTTAAAATCAGGTGCATCATTTAGGGGGCAGGGGAGACAGCCCCCCCCCTCATTTTGAAAAAAATATATATTTTGTGCCCCTTGATTATCTGGATATGGACCTCTCTTGCCCTCACCCCAAATAAAAATGCTGGAGATTTGCCCTTCCTTAAGATAGGCCTACTGCAATAAAAAGAGAAATTACATTTTCAAACATTACAGACAATAAAAATGAGACTGGAAACTAAAATTGATATACAAAATTTTTTTCAAAGTTTAGATAGCCCTAAAATTAAGGAAAGGGTAGAGACAGCAGTAAATATCTACCAAATCATATTATTGATCTACGCATAAAGTGATATACCACTTGATGCCTTTTTTTATGCTGATTACAAATATAATAATCATTTCTATTGGAAAAAAATTTCAGCCCCCCCTCCTATATATGCCAATTCAGGGTATATATTTTTTGTTTCCTAGCCTTATTATTTTTCTTTGACCATCCATCAGTTTGAATAGCTAATAAAGAAATAATTGCTCAATAACAAATTATTTATCCTAGTGCATTGCTTCATTAGGCTAATAGCCTAGGCTATATTTCAAATCCTGTTTTGGGAAAATTCAGTGAGCCTTATCAAAACAAATAGCCAGGAGCATACTATAAGTATACACATTTAGATTAGTTCTAGGTATAGAAAATTTAAAAATAGATTTATGTAGGTTGACTAGGATGATGGAATAAACTTTGAGGGCTTACCTGTCATACTGCCAGGATTAGCTTGAGCCATTGCTGATCCCACATGACACCAGGTTCTCTTCACAACCTCTCTATTGCAGTATAATGACTCTGATTTTACATACAAATGCCTGTTTGAATGTACTAAATTAATGAACATTTCCCAGTAAGAAAATGATTTTCCATTCCGTGCCATTTTTTAAATTTCTCTGATTATTCAATGCAGATGAATAAGAAAAATAGAAACGTGTTCTATTATAGTCTTTTTAGCGCAATTCTGCTTTGATACGCTATTGCTCAAATATAACAGATCCTTATTACCACTATCTGCCAATTAAGACAAGCCAATACACCAATTAAGACGGGGCTTTAGATGAGTGAAAAAAACAGGCCTATTATATGATTATTAACTTTGTTAAGGCAAGGCCTTTTTTATTCAACCCGAATTACAAAAACAAAACCATGAAGACAAATGCTTGGGAGTCGTTTTCCAAGTATTAAAGAAAAGAAAAAGGCAGAGTGGATTTAGGTAAGCATGGCAGGTTAAAGTATGCCTTGGCCAGCAATTTTTTCCCCATTTGTGTGATTAATCTGAATTAAATATTATTAAAGGTGACCAAGACAATGTATTATGTATAGACTAGTCAAAAAATAGGATGCAACATTGCCTTTTAGGCACACTTTCTTTGTTATTATTTCAGACATTAGAAAGTGACTGAATTTTCTATAGCCAAGTGATTAAAACCCCTTGGAAGTAGCTCAAATGCTAAATTGGAAGAATAGCAGCTCTCCAAAAGGAGCTATGCTACAGATCAAATAATGGGTAGAACCACAAGATAATTTATTATTATGGCTAGGCTATATAGCCTAGCTGTATGCTTCAATCAGGGAAAAGAGAGATGCTTTGTCAAGGTAACAACTGTAATGGTGATAAGGAGCATAAAACAAGGAATTAACAGTAAATATATACCAAATCATATTATTGAGTAAGGAATAAAGTGAATATACTATTCAATGCCTTTTTTTATGCTGATTATGAATATAACAATCATTTCTATCGGAAATGAATTTCAGCCCCCCTCCCCTATATATGCCAATTTAGGGTATATATTTCTACATTAGGGGGGTGGGGGTAAAGTTTAAACTTACCTCCCATTTACATCACAAACAAAATTTATTTTATGTTAGTTTATCTGTAGCCTAGTGCTATATATGGGAGGTATATAGCCTAGGGCTTTATATGGGATTGTGAGGGGGGGGGGGGGATTGTTGTAAAAATAATTTTATCCATGAAATTAGCGTTCTCTTTTCTTTCTAGCATATTTCTTTCTTTAGAGCTGCAATTTTATTACCCTAGCTAAATATTTGTTGAAATTGTCTAAAGTTCACCATAGAAAAATTGACTTGATAAACTTCATTTACTTTGTCAAGGTTAATTAGATACGCTATGCATAAGAAAAATGAAAACTTCAGACATTTAAGTTTGCCCTGATTACTGAGTTTCCTTCACCTGGATCAAGCGCTCTCTTTGAAGTATAAAAGAAAGTGTGTCCACAGGAAGATTGATTAGGATTTGTTGTCCTAATTTCTTAAAAATGTTAGGTAAAATTGTTCAAAGATTCCCATGGAGCTCAAGTATTATAATAATAAAAAAGTTACTAGTCCCTTCCTCGCCACTGAGGCCAGATATAGCCCCAGGCTATATGCAAGACTTCCATATTTTTTATAGTTAAATTAATTTTTTGCTTATATCTCATCTAGTCTGATCATAATACCAAATAAGGCTAATATGACAAATGTATTAAATCAGCTTAGTGTTTTGCCATCACAGGGCAAGGGCTGATTTGGATTAACAATAATAGAAATAGTATATTTGGAATCAGCATTAAATGACACCTGACACAACAACTTCTCAGGCTGTTGGGCAATTTCTAAACATGATATTTCAACAGCTCATATGGCTTAATTGAGGAGACACAGATATGGTTTTTGACCTTAACTCATCTCCTCTAGCCCTCTAAATTTCCCATGAAGCTGAAAAACTAAAAGGGATGTTAAATTTGGTGTATATGCTAGTTCCAATGCTGATTACAGTCTTGCCAAATCCTTTGGTCTGAATGCTCAGAAATCATTTTCCTTTGCAATATTTTGACAAATCAATATTTACAAATAAATGTAAAAACAATATTTACTAGTTCTCAAAACAATATTTTACTTGATGATATGCATAAAAATAAATGTATGGGTGGTTTCTATAGCTGTAAAAATATGTCTGAATGTAAGTTTTGTTTTTATATTAAGCTCCTTTTCAAAGGCAATGATGTTCAGTGGCTATAAATTTTCTTTATTTTTGCTTTGCCTTCTGTTTGTTTCTTTTTTACCAATTTGGATTATTTGTTCCAAGAGGACAAAAATCTTAGTACTAAGCTAGAAATGCTTTTTCTCTCACAATGCTAGCCCATTAATTAAAAAACGAATTAAAGAGTTTGGATTTTGGGATGTAAAGCTTTAGTTCCTGATATTTGTAGATGTTGACTTGCAAAGGCGGTGGACTTCCATCAGGGAAAAATTTGGCAGGATGCAAAAAAAATAACCCTGCCAAGTGGCTCTTCAGCACCAACCTTGAAAAAACAAGATCTGAGCTGTTAATAGATCAGACCCAAGTGAAAAGAAATAAAAATTTTTAGTAGAATTAAAGGTTAAATTTAATATACCCACACCAATTACTTTATATCATTCAAGAGCTAAAACATTCATTTTGCATCATATTAACAACATCTTCAATTTGAAATAGATATTTCAATGAATTAATAACTATAAGATCTGCTAATGACATAAAATACAATAAACAATGAAGTAAAAATGAAAACAAAATAAGCTAGATATATCTACCCCTGAAAGTGCCCCTGGGGTTTGTTTTTAGTGTAGGCGCTTGTTTGTTATTCTTAGGAGAAACTTAAAACTATTTGTAAAATGTTAGCTTACTGTGTATTGATTCAGGACATTCACTCTCCAATCATAGGGTTTTAAGGTATTTATTCCTTCAAGACAATTATTTTATTAATCCCTGACTATGAATCAAAACTAACTTGTTATGTATCTTTGTACAGTTGGAGGTGAGGAGGGCATTTGATATCAGTTAGACAACCATACTTAGCACTGTAAAAATATATGATTGAACTTCCTTGTATGGCTGTGATATTGCAAGGTGCTTTATCTCCAACTTCATATTAAATTGTATCTATGAAACAGTTATTCTTATAGAGGTTATTTACAGCAATGTGTTGCCCTTGCTTATTTGGCTACTTGTATCATTGTGAACTGAAGTAAAATTTATGGATCTTTTAAACAATATTGAAAAAAATACTTTGGAATATTAATTTGATGCTGTGTTGGGGTACAAGGGCACATGTGGTATTGAAGATGTGTTGCGTTTTTCTTAACAAGCTTTGGCCCTTAAAAGTGATACAAAACTCTCATAACCCTTCCAAAAGTTTTTATATGATGGAAAACATATGAAACATGACTGTTTCATATGAAAACAATCATGTTTTTTTTCTATGTGGTGGAAAAATTCCATAGAAGGCTTAATGACTCTTTGCTGAGAAGATTTTTTTTTGCATTTAATACTACTAATTGTAACTAATTGTAATTTCAGAATTAACAATTATTATTACATAGGACTTGCATAAATCATTTGGGAAATTAATGTAATTTGATTTTGACACTTAAGTTGCAAAAGGCCTGGTAGCATAAATATTCTGTATTGAATTTTAAAATACAAAAATAAGGCAAATTTCAACCCAAATTTCAACTCATATAATTCTGAAAGTTTGTAATATCTAGATTCACTTTTAGTTTAGCCTTGTAAATTAGATCTGTTGCTTAAATTTTGTCAAACATAAGTAAAAATTTCTAATTTTATAAATAAATAAACTGTCAAAGCAACAAAATTTATTCAAAACAGCTTTTTTTTCCAAGAGAATCTAGTCAAAGAAGTTTTTTCATTGATTTTTGTTTTTAGGTAACTGCGTATCTTCTTTACCTGTTGTGGGAGTCAATGAGATAGATGTAACTAACTTGGAGACAAATTATACAGAGGAAATTTGTGCAGATGAATTCGTTGAAGAGGATCTGAGCAGAATTTCACATAGTGCCACTCCTTCTGCTGATGAATTGATTCTAACTCCTTCTGGTGATGAATTAATTCAAACTCCTGGGATTTCTGTTGGTGTGTTTTGTTTTCTATTTGATACTAATCATATTGAAATAAATATGAGGTATTCACATATATAGATATACATTATAGATTTATTACCAGGCCAAGCTGTATGGAAATATAAAATATTACAACTAAAGACATTATTTTTTTAAGTGCTTGTAAAATGACAGAAGCTCTAAAAAAATTCTGGTCTCCAAAGAATAAACTGAAATTAATGTTCCATGTTTTCATCTAGCACAATTAAAATATTCCTGCTCTAATGAATATAATACTCTGAAAAGAGTATTAAATAGTAAAATTGAATGGGCTCAGAAAACATTACAACAAATTATCTACAGAGGTTCCCTCTTCCTTAACTCTTTTAATATTTTTGTTAGAAGACTTTGACAAGGACTGGAGAAAAATGTTTTCCCTCTTTACCCTAACTCCCAATTTTGAGTATACCCCTCCCCCCAAAAAAACAATTTCTTTATGTTTCACCTCTATACCTGTAGCCTATGTGTGGCCAAATGGCTAAAGTAACCTATTCATGTACTTAATTTCTTGCTTCTCAATTAACTTTCTGACTGTAGGTAATTTCTGTAATCGGAAGTACTTCGTTTAACCTCCAGAGATTACGAAAACATATATTCTCTTGCAGGGATCCCAAAACAAACTAATTCAGCTTTTTCAATATAATCTTGAGAAGATATCACTCTTTGCAGATACTTGTCTAATTAGTTTTTAATTAATGGGTGGTGGATTAATACGTATAAATGACAATTCAATTCTACCATTGACAACAATATGATAATTTGAATTGATTAATTTGGAAAAAAATATGCTTTTTCAAAAAAGCCCTACTATGTCAGCATTTTCCAAGTATAATTTGAGATTTTGTACTCTTATTTAGATTTTGACCAGATTTTATTAAGAATGTTGAGATGTGTTGACTCTTTCAGAAAGTCCTCATATATCGAGTACCCCTGTGAATCTCCGAAAATCTCCAGCTATTTCAAAGAAGAGAAGGGCCAATGAAGAGAGATTTGAGGCATCAACAACTCAAGAGTCTATTGCTACCTATTTAAAGGAGAAGCTTGCAAGGAAGAGCACAAGGCCAGATATATTTGATAAAGATGAACTGTTTTTATTGTCACTCCAGCCCCATTTTGCTAGAGTTCCAAAAGAAAAAAAAAGCAAGATGCCAGATTCAAATATTACAAACAATATTAGAATTCACTGATGAATAATGAAATTGATTTTTAGCTGTTTATGATTGTTTTGCATTGTTTTTTATTTTTCTGACTTTTTAATACAATATATAGTTCATAACGGTTGCTTTAATCTTGAATGAATAGCTATTCCCGATGCAATGAAGGCAGCTTTGCTATTCCGTAATTCTTAATTCCTGTTTTTCAAAACTAAAAAAATGACCAGAAAAGGCTCTTTTAGCCATAAGACAAAGTCCCCTAAGGTCAACACTGGTTTGTACAGGCTTTTTTTATTTTCATAGTGATGTCCTCAACTAGCATAAAGAAAAAAAAATGTCAGTAGCATTGGCTCTAACTTGATACACACAGTTAAAGAAACTCTATTAAAAAAAAATAAAGAAACAAATTTCCAACAAACACTATGTAATTAATATTTAATCAAACACTATAAACCATCAGTGATTAGAAGGAGCCACGAAGTGCTTTCTCTTGCTGCCATGGGACTGAACCAGCATCAGACAAGAAATATTCCATGAGTTTATTTCTCTGGTCCTGGTTATGTCTTGAAGAGTTGTTGCTTCCCACTCTTGTCATTTCAGAAAGTCCTCCTGATACGTGTGGATCTCTAGGATAATGCGATTCTGGGGTCTCTTGAGGAATTCCTCTTGATGAAACTATAAAATTATGAAGACACACTGAAGCTATTATAATTTGCTTAACCTTTTCAGGTTGACTAATAATTTCTGTTCTAAAAATTCTAAATCGCTGGATAAGAATACCAAAAGTATTTTCAATCAGTATTCGGGCAGAGGATATTCTGTAATTGAATATTTTTTTACCTTCAGTCAATCTATTTCCAGGAAATGGTCTCCTTATATGTTCACTAAGGGGAAAAGCTTCATCTGCTACATCTGTCTTGTGTCCCAGGTAAAGGTACTGAAGATGGTAGGTGAGTATTCCCATTTTGCAGACCTTTTCCAAAATCAGACCTTAAAAAACTCCTCCATCACTTTCACTACCATAAGCACCAACATCCACAGAATTAAACTTGTAATTAGCATCTCATGAAGCCAACAAAACTAAACTTAAATAACGTTTATAATTCTAATACTCTAAGCCCGAATTATTAGGACACTGAATCCTTCCATGCTTACCATCTAAAGCTCCTATACAATGAGGCAAAGAGGCTTTTAATTTAAAAGAATTTGATATTTCAAGAAACTTCTCTGATTGAGGTTCTTGTAAATATAAGGGGCACAGAACTTCTATCTGTGCAGATAACGTATCTTTGATGATTCCAAAAGCAGTTGATATTCCCACTCGAAATTCATAGTGTAAGGTTGTCATTGACATTCCAGTTGCTAAATGGCGCAATGTCAAGGCCAATTTTAGCTCTGGGGTAATTGCTTTTCTAAATTTGGAATCTTGTTTATTGATTAAATGTCCAACTAGATTTAGAAGCTGCAAAAACTCAGCTTTTGTGAATCTTATAAAATTGTGAAATTTTTCATTACTGTCTGTTTTTAGTAAGTCCTTGAGCATTGATACATGCTCCTTTGTAGCTCTCTCATTTTCTTTTAAGATTGGACGTACCCACATCCTTTTTTCCTGAAAGATGCAATTTCATTAAAAGATAAAATAGAATGATATATACAGGCTAGATATTTTTATATACAAAAACAGATTAAAACGCAATTTTTTTTTTAATTGGAATATTTTCTTGGTGACTTTATTTTAAATTAGATTTAGCAGCTCTGGGAACTCTAATGATTTAGCAGCAGCATAAATCCTGCTTTTCTAAATCTGAAAAAAGGGAGAAATTATGCAGCCATGATACACAACCTTTACAATCCTTTCATTTAGCTTTAAGTAGGAGAGCCACTATCCTTTCTTCCTTGAATTTGAAAGGAGTGCAGTGCTTTTCTTACTTCACACTAAAATATCGTTCATGTAAGCTATGAAATGAATTTTCTCTTCATATTTTACACAGTTGCATTTGTTTGTCTGGTCAGGTATTAGGTTCAATGCCCATGATCTCAGGAGCTCCCAAATGCCAAGACAATGCATTACCTTACATGGCCCTTGAGTTGTTTTACATCATTAAGGTCACCTCACAATACATTCTCAAGTAAGTTAGGTCCCTTGGAATTCTCACCAACTGGTGGAGTCTCAGCTAATAGCTTGACAATTACAAGGTGCCTACTTTTAATATTAATCTACTTCTACTATTAAATAAATTAAGAACATCACATATAATATTAGTTTTTATCACCCTACTGAATAGACCATGTTTAGACAAAATACAGTTTGATCAAAAACTTTTCACTAAGATTAAACACTGAGGGCTTTATCCTATCTGTTAAATATAAATTCCTAAGAATTTTGAGGTGAGAATTTTGTTTGTTATTCTGTTAAGGTCAGAATAGGGTATACTATATTTGTAACAAATGAATAAAATTTCAATTGAATAGCTTTTGTCATCTTTTGAAGCACCTGGGAAAGGGGAATTAAACTCCCTGGAATTAACACAGAGCGTCGAAAATTTCTTAGGAACCTAGACAGGTATTTTTAAGTACAATATCTTCACTCAAAAAATATTGACCTTTGAAGATCTTAGTGTTATAAGAGTAAAACCTTGAAAACAGGCATAACCTTGAAAACAGGCTTGAGTAAAGAAAAGTTTATACTTTTCCTTAGTTTAGATTTACAAGGTTTTAAAGATCTGAAAGCCCATTTGTTAAAAATAGAAATAAACTTTATATGGCACAAAATTGTGCTTAAAGAATAGAAATTTTGCTTTCAAAAACAAGGACCAACGAAAAAGAGACTGAAAATAAGAAGTTAACACAAACTATTTCTGTCAAATTTCTTGGCAAATGTCGCTTATCTATGCAATCTTCTGAGCCTTGGAAATAAACAAAGGGGAATTATATTAGCTTGATAACATCTTTCAAGGATATGTTTTAGATCGTGGATTGATTCCTGAATGATACATTCACCTACTTTCACTACTTTTACTTTCTAATAAGTCAGCTACTTCCTGAGATAGCAAGAAACTGTTTTACAAGAACTATACCAACAAACAAGTAATGTGACTAGAACTTCACCCACTAATGCTTAGTGGTATAGGTAATTTTTCAGTTCCCAGAATAATGTTAGCCCCACTCTTTTACAACATAATTGAGCATATATTTGGTAAGTTTGTAGTTTTCAACACAACTTAGCAAGGATGAAAGTGGACACATCAGTTCATGTCTTTTTTATAATCTTATTATGCTTCCAGATCTCATGGTAACAAAATTTTTAAAATATACATATCTAAAGAAAAACTTTTTTGTGAGAAAAAATTGCCATTTGGATTTGATTCAGGCATGGTAATAATGTTTTTCATTAGTATTAGCAGTGAAATATTATTATGGAAGCGAATTTGCAGAAATTAGAAAAACAAAAAAAAACAAGACACCCCTCAAAATGATGTCAGTTTCACTGTGATGTTATTTCTTAGGAATTTCAGGCTCCTTTTAAAACTTTCTGCAAATTTGTTTTTGGTAAAATTATAGATGAGCTACTTTTGGCTATCTTTGAAATGGGTTAGGGTATGAAAATAATTATAATAATAATATAGATTTGTTACCTGCCAAAACTGTAAGAGATACAATGGGCGGCAGAGTATAAAAAAGTGAAAAAAGAAAAAAAGACAAACAACAAAATACGGTTTAACACGAATATATACAATGAAATGGGCCCTCAACATCGACATTCAAATAACACAATCAACTCAAGTCTGTCCCTGAAGAGTTACCCAAGGATGACCTAGAGTCATGAACTTTTTATGAAAACTCGCTACTCTGGCAGGAACTGCCAAGGCAGGGTCAATCAATCCAAATCTACTGATCAAATACCGGTTTTGGACCATGGTGGTAGTCCAAGCAGATACTTAGCATATTTAAAATAAATCGTGTGCAACTTTTTCTTCTCTGTCTTTGTGAAGCAACTCGAAAACGGAGAGATGTAGAGAAAACTCGGTAAAGCAAATGCATTATACAATCGGGCTAAAATATCACGACTAAATCTCGCCTTGCTCGGGACAAACTTTCCATATGCAGAACGAACTTTTCTAAGGGTATCAGCGATAATAAGTACGCGTGTGGCCTTGAGTGACGTACCGATCGGGACTCCAAGGTAAGTAAGTGATGGAATAGGTTTTATTTCCGTATCATCTAGCATAACGCATATGTCTTCAGTCGAAACTTTATAATTGAAAAATAACAATTCAGTTTTCGATGGATTAAATGTATGGCCGACACGAGCATATTCTACCTTTAAAGCACTAAAACAACTCTTTATTCCATTCAGGGTTCTACTAATGTTTAAAATGTCGTCGGCATAACCAATGAGCGAAACGTCAATCCCGCATAAAATACACGTTGTTGGTGCTTCATGTTGCACTTCGATTACGGAATTATTGAATAAATCTGGTGAATTTACTGCCTCTGGCCTAATAACCTTTTTCACTGGTATATCAATTTCTAAAAGCATATCACAATCCCAACCAGGACACTTTATCCTAACAGAAAGATTACTATACATTGAATCAAGGGGTTCGATGACCGAATTTTCTACGCCTCTCTCTGCTGCAGAGAGTAAAATATGTTCGTGGATAGACGACTCGAAAGCACGGGCAAGATCATGGGCTGCTAAAACTAAAGAATCATTGTCATTCTTAGCGTCAGTCAGTATAGACACCAGCGAGTAAAGGGCATGATCACATCCAAGCGATCGTTGGAACCCAAACCGGTGTGGGGGAACCGAGCACTTGCTTCTAATTTCGTCACGAATAAGAAGCTCAAATAGTTTACATAGTGTAGTCGACACAGTAATGGGCCTATATGAAGAGCAATGGGAGGGAGGCTTCCCTGGTTTCAGAATGGGTGTTATTACACCAATGCAAAAGTTATCCGGGACAATAATTCTGGTAACGATAATTTGGAATAATAATGATACATGTTCAAGAAGTTGTTCACTACCATAGAGTAAATGCTGGCCACAAATTTTATTGAAGCCTCTTAAAAGTTTCTTTTTTAGCTTTTTCAGGCATTCACGCATGACACTTCTATTAACTACCATGTTCTCTTTTGGTAGCTTTAGCATTTCCTCTAGCTCACTCCGATAAGAAGACCGTAGCGCTTGGTCGTGACTTGTGAACTGATCGGGTGAAGTAAGTATTCCAGGCCTCGGTTCTTGAAAGGGGGACCTCAGAGGTAGATTCTTTGGGCTTCACTAAATTCCGCCAAAGGAATTTGGGATCGGACTTGCTTTTCTTGCTGTAGTCGTCAATTATCTCTCTACGGTGCTTAAAAAAGGCATTGGCAAAGGCACGTTTAGTATGATTCTTCACTTTCCAGACTTGCCCAGATCTTGGCTTACCACTGTCACACCATAGGCGAAACCAGAACTTTGCTGTCTGGCATGCTTCTGTTAAATTTAGGTTAGCGGACCATCCTCTAATTTTAGTGTTTACTCGAACTTTTCGAGAGGGTACGGCTGCTGATTCGGCACACCGAAGGGCATGGCATATTGAGGCAGAGTAAATGTTCAACAGAAGTTTCTGCTTTTCGACCGGGATGTCACTGTTGGACATCAGTAGCGGGAAAGGGACTTGGATCTTTTCAAGAATGCTATTACACACTTGTTGATACTGTTGGAACGCAGCATCTTCGAGCTTCCAATCTTGCACAACTTTGAGCTTTGGAGCTGCGCTTTTTTTTTTTACTTCAGAGAACGGGCAAGCGAAACTCAAGGATATAGGTAAGTGATCGCTAAGTGTACCACCCATTAGTACCGACACAGATTCGTCCTGGACATTGAATGATGTAACAATATGGTCGAGATTAGATACAGAGCCACTGTTATGACAATAACTGAAGTTTTTATCTTTATCCACAACCTTGAAGCCATCTGGTAAGACTCCTAAAGCTATTTGTGTTATAGGACTGTCAGTGTCAGTAAAGTCGCAATTGAAGTCGCCGATAATTAAATAGTCATGACCCGACTGCTTTATTCTCAACACACATATAGCAAGTTTCTTGCAGGATAGGTTGAATTTTCTCTCTGATCGATCATTCTTGTAATTAGTAGGAAGGTAAACACAGATCAGACCAAGACCATAGATGTCCACTGCGATAAAACTGTCTTGCTGTTCGACAAGTTTGGTGGAGATGTGATCTTTAATTACAATAGTGGTGCCTCTAGATGGCCTTCCTCTACCGCTTGATTTCGCTTCTCTAATAAAGAGCCAATGCTTGTCAGAGAACTTGATACAATCTAAGCTATCCTTGCTTAAGAAGTGTTCTTGTATGCAAACTATGTCATGATCCTTGGCAAATTGTTTAATAATTGTCACCTTATCACGCAGATTTCCGTTCATATTCCAAGACATTACTTTAAGAGATGAAATGGTGGCTCTTGTCATTGCGGTTTCTTCATTGAATGAAACTTCCCGTGATGAATCCTTGGCCAAATGCATATTGGCCAACCATATAAACTACAAACTTGCCCAATTTTTAATGAAATAAATCTGCGAAGGGTGATTGGCTGATATTGGACAGTAGCTTAAACTTAATTACTCATTTTCTACTAGGTTGCCCAGCTTCAGCTTAGTTTACTCTACTTTTTAGGTGTCTGCTGCTCCTCCTCCTGAAAAACAGCCAACAGCGCAAGTTCTTCATCACTGCTGGAGTCAGAATAGAAAAGACGGATTCCATTTGTTTCCTCAGTACCTTCCATGTCTTTACATCTAAATCTTGACTATCATGCAAATTGTTTCTTCATCTTGTTTTGAAGGTTAAATAATATAAAAAAGCTTACGTTACGGAGTTTATGGAACTGAAAGTGTGATAGGCAAAATTTAAATTTGAAACAAATTTACTTAAGCTCAGTAGCGTAAGCCACTTAGCATAGGCCACTTAGTGCTAATGTGAAACCGGGGTAACACATTATTACAAAGAAAAACAATTATCGACATAAAAATTGAAAGAAAATTCTTAAATATCGTTATTGGTACACCATCAACACCCGCAGACGAACCTCCTTTTAAATTCTTGAACACAAACTTAACCTCATTATTACTCACTTCCCCTACTAAATCATAATCATGTTCCTTCATAGGATAAACAACCATCTCTGTGGTACGTGCTACCTCTTGTATTTCTGAACAATCGCCTTCCAAGCTTTCCATGTAATCAGGCCATGAGTTGGCATCTGGAGCCACCTGTGTATTTCCTTTTTCATTTCCAATATCATTCCTTATATAACCCCAAAACTTCTTAAAATTTTTACTTCTAAAATCATCTGCAATATCCAGTTTTTTCTTAATCTCAAACTCTTTTTTTTCCTTTTAATTAACCTTTTATAATCTCTTCTTTTATCTTTATATTCGGCTAATCTTAAACTTTGATCTTCAGCTCTATCACATTCTTTTAAATGACTCAATAAATATCTGACCTTTTCTTTCATTAACTTACATTCCAAATCAAATTATCGCTCGTTTTTTTCAGATTACACGATACTGCACAACTGCATATTATTTCATTTAACTCCATAATTATACCATGTATATCTTTTCCATCTTCTTCTAACGCTTTCAACTTATTTGTTTCATGCAACTTCGTAAGCTCCATTTTAAATGTTTCAAGATCATTATCAGTTAAATCATATCAAATTCGTTTTCCTAAGCCCTCTAATCTAAGCTCCCCATTACATAAATCTCTAACTCGAGAAACATCATTCTGAAGCTTCCCAGTCTTCAGCTCAAGCTTAATAGCTCATGATCTATGATCGATATGATAATAGCTGATCCGATATGATAATAGCTCTATGATCGGATCCAACTAAATCTAGTACATCAATTTCAATCGATCCAGGTACAAATTTAGTATTAATCAGCGCATAATCTACAACACTTGGAGTTGGGCCCGAAAGGCAAGTAAACTCGCCCAGACCCTAAACTCGGCAACTAAACTCGCGCATCATTTCCAAACCTTCCATTCGCAATGATCAGACCATGTTCCCCGCAAAGCGCCAGGAGCTTTCTTCCCCAAACATTTAAATTTCTTTTTTCATCCTTATTACTTCGTGGTATTCTACAACAAATTGGGACCAAATCTCCTAAATCTGGGATTAACAAATCTGGAACCTCAACCTCAACGCCGGTATAAGCATTAAAAACCCACTTAAAATCACTATAACTTTCTTGTATTAGCGACAATTCATCATCTAAAATTTCTCACGTATTTTCTTGACTGTAAGAACTATTTTGTGGAGGGATATACACAACGCCCAAAATTAATGTCTTCCCACATTTAAAACAAATACGCAGCCTAAGTAAATTTTCAGATCTACTATTAACTCTTTCATAACCATCAATAGCTGATGATTTAATCAAAACCAAAATACCACCATAATGTCTTTTATTTTTTGCTGGTTTACGCACAACCTGTTAAACCAAATACCCTGGGAGAGGTGGTATATGAGAATGATCGTTCCATGTTTCAATAAACGAAATCACATCAAACGAAAGTAATTAATCATATAAATAAGGCAACTTATCACGTAGTCCTTGTATGCTCCATGACACTAAACTCAATATATGGATCTTTATTTCCTATGCGTCTATGCTTTCTGTCAGTGCATTAATATCACTAGCCTCTTCTTGGAGTTTCTTGTTCCTGGCCTCTGTCGGGGAAAAGGCAAAATGGTAATACTCACTACTGCGACTATTAATATCTGTTAGCACTCGCTTTCTATTATCAACAAAATCACGGGAATAACCACTGCGAGGTTTTCTGTTGAGTCCTTTTCTTGGAGAATGGTTTCCTCTGGGTGCCACTTTACGAGTGCCTGGTCGATGTAGGTCATTAGGGCTAATAACAGCACTAGCAGGTCTTTTAGTTGCCGATACTGCCTGAGAATAGGCTGTTGATGGTATCACTGTCTCGGCATCACTAACACCGGTATCACTATCTAGCCCCATCGGGATAACAGCAGGGTAATTTGGGAGTCTAGCACTAGGATGTGGACCAAGATTTTTAACTGGCACCAAGTTACTTTTAACCTCAATCACAGCATTTTCATCGTACCTGAATAGTCGGCCTTGGATAAACAGCTACGTCACGTCGTAGCTTTGCATCACGGCCGTCGTTCTGTGGAAGATTCTTAATTTCCTTTAAGTGTTTACGGTCTTTTCTTTGTTTAGCCGTTTAATCGGGGCCACCGATAGACCTACCTTTCTCAATAAGGAACTATTTCTTAAGATATAGTGTCTGATTTTGACCGAGTTTAGCTTCACTACTACTGGCCCTGATTTCAATCTAAAAATGTCACGTACATCACCTCGACTTATTTTGAGAGAAGGCATAGCACGGTTTAATAAATCCATTATTTCTTTCTTCACAGTATACTCGCCAAGGTATTGCGGAGTATTACTATAAATAATCAAATTTGTTCTTTTCTGCTCTGCTTCGAGCTGGTTGGCTCATTCAGATGTGATTACTAGGTCTGATTTCACATTTTCCAGCTCTTTTTTAATTTCTTCATTTGTCTTAGCATTGCTAGATAGCTGTGTACTAATGTTATTCATCTGTACTTGTAAGGCAGCAATGCTATCTGAAAGTCCAGGAATTGCATTAACTTTTTCCGAAAGCGCTGGTAATAAATCCTATTTGAAATTTATTTCTTGCAAAAATTGGGCATTTTGGATTTTTCTCGGCCTCTATTGTTTGGTTTGTCATTTTCACACTTTGGATCTTATCGATGTACAAATGTAGTCCTTAATTTGATCTAGTATCGTAACAAAGTAATAAGTTATTTTTATTGTCTTCGAAAAAGATAATCACAATTTTGGCACAAAGCGACACACAGATAAAAACTGGTTACGCAAGCTGTCCAGATTTAATCCTGTATTTTATCCGATTGAATTGCTCTTAACTCTCTGAACTCTGAATCAATACTGAATCAATAATATTCATTTTAATAATGAAAAAAAAATCCAATTGAGATACTTTGACACTAAACTAAAAAACTGGGAAATTGAAACTGAAATGCAAGTCAGCCTTATCTTTTCTGACCAAAGGCTTGCTTCTGCTTGAATAGGTTTTCTTGATAAAACAGCTCGTGGTAATGAACTGTCAGTAAGGAGCGACCGGCTCAATAGTAACCGAAACTCTAAGAAACGGAATTTTGATAGAAATAGATACATAAAAAGAATTGGATTTTTATGCTGATTTCAAATATATAAATTTCATCAAATTTAGTGTTGTCAATCAAAAGTTACGAGCCTGAGAAAATTTTCCTTATTTTCGAAAACAGGGGAAAACAACCCCTAAAAGTCATAGAATCTTAATGAAAATCACACCATCAGATTCAGCTTATTAGAAAACCATACTTCAGAGGTTTCAAGCTCCAATCTGGAAAAATTTGGAATTTTGTTTTATTTTTCCAGAAGAAATATAACGGATGCGTGTTTATTTTTATAATTTTTGGGGGGGGTGATTGTATCGACCCAATGGTCCTAGATTATCGCGAGAGGGCTCATTTGAATGGATATCAAAAGTTCTAGTGCCCTTTTTAAGTGACCCCAAAAATTGGAGGGAAACTAGGCCCCTCCCACACTCATTTTTTCTAAAAATAACCCGATCAAAATTTTTACGGAACCATTTTGTTCAGTATAGTAGAAAAATATAATGACTGTCTTTGAGGAATACTTTACCCCCCACACTCCCCGGGGGAAGGGCTGAAAGCTATGAACATTGCCTATTGTTTACATATAGGCTAGTATTTGTTATTGGGAATTATACTGACGTTTTTAGTGGATTTTTTTTTCTGGTAGGGGTTCAGGGGGTACGAGGGAAGATTTTCCCTGGAGGAATTTTTCATGGAAAAGGGAATTTTCCATAGAGGGGACGCCGGATTTCCCAGTATTATTTAAAAAACGAGCAGAAATTAAATATAAATTTTTTTTCAACTGAAAGGAACGAGCAACGTTAAAACTTAAAATGAAAAGAAATTATTACGTATATGAGGGGGGTTCACCCCCTTTTCAATACCTCGCTCTTTACGCTAAAGTGTTTTTTTAGTGCTTTCAAAAGAGATATTTATTGTAATTAAATGGCCTTTGTGATTGAGGGGTGATTCTTAAAGGATTGAGACAAAATTTGAACTTTAGCATAAACAGCGAAGTATTGACGAGAAGGCGAACCCCCTTCATGTACGTAATACTTTCTGTTCGTTTTTAGTTTTAATGTTGCTTCTTACTTACAGTTGAAAAAAGTAGTTTTTTTTATTTAATTGCAACAATAGCTGGAACTAGTAATGAATAGTTGACAATCCATAGTAACCAATAGTTGAAAAATGTATTGAAAAACAGTCGAGTAAAAAAAAAAAAAAATTTAGCTGATTTAGGATTGATAACATTTTTTTAAATTAGTTTTAAGAGTAAACTATTATTTTGAAAAGGAATTCATCTAAATTTTGGAAATTTGCCTGAAACCTCCAAAAATGCTGTCGGATCAAATTAAGAAACGGACATATTGGAATAGCCATTGTGGAAAACCTTTCACAAGGAAATTAAAACCCCACTCAACCTCCATCTTGAACAGGAAAATCACTGAACATGAGAAGTACTGTAGTGCCCTCTTTTGTTCTTCTTTTAATTAGAGAGGAACTCAATACAGAGAACCAATTAGAGAGATCCCCATTGGGTTTCCCCTTAATTACGTGACTGAGTATTTAGAATTTAAAACGTAATATGAAGACATTTTCTACTGTTCTGATTGACATTTGTAAAGCACACACTATAAAGAAACTTTAAATGAGAAAATAACTGAGGTTATTTTTCAACAGAGGAAATTAGTTGTTATTCGAAGTCAATCTCATAAATATGGATTTGTGTTTTATTGTATTAATAACTATTTAATGTTTTTTAGGCAATGGGAACCAACAATGGAGACTGGTTTTAATGGCAGACAAATTTCAATTCACTTTTAAAGCCGAATTTCAAGAAAATTTGATGCCAATTGTGATTGTTTTGTAGCCAAGATTAAGGTAATTGGTAAAGATAATTCTCCATTAGTTTTTGAAAACTTTATTGAAGAGAACTGAAACGAGTTTGTGTTTTTGGCCCTTGTACACTTGTTATTCATCGGAGTTCCATTTGTTGAATTTTTCTATTTCGTTTATTATGATTGTTGTAAAACTAGATAATTGAAGATCTTTAATGTATATTCTTGAGATTAACTAACTTGTATTTACTTCACTTTTGATTTACTTGTACTTCGGGAGTGAGTGAGTTGAAAGTATTAGAGAAAGGTTGTCATTACCCATAACCCATAATAATAAGGCTTTTTCGAAGGAGAAACAAATGACGATTGTTTTAGGGTGAAAATATTGATATCATGGGCAACCAAATGTTTATAGTTTTTGTTAATTAGGGCATTTATTTGGGTGACAGGCTCATATACTCACAAGATCTTCGATTATGAGAAAAACTTTGTTTAAACCTGTAACCTTCCCCTTTCAAAAAACAGCCATTTTTTAAAAATGTAAGAGTATAATTTATCTGGGGGGACAGTCTCCTCCTCTAATTATGTCATTGATGCCTAAATATGGACTTTTTCAAAACGAAAATTGATCCATTTTATAGTTTCCACTATATTTTCTTTTATTAGCCTATTTACTCACTAACAGCCAGTAGCGTAGCTAGGCGGTTAAGGGGACAGCTATCCCGGGCATAGCTTATGAGAAGTACGTAACGGCAATTTTTTTCGCTACACTATGATGTTACTTGTATTGAGGAAGGAGCGACAAAAGTTAGGGGGGTAAAGGGGACTGTTATCAGGGGCAAAGTCGGCGGCCTGCTTCATTCACGAATATTTATGGGATAAGGCAAAATATATTTTTGAATATCTAGGGGAGGGGTAAAAAATTCGTCTTTTTTTGTTTTTTCATCAGTGGAAATAAAATAAGACTTATGAAATTACCCCCTCAAAAGATTATTTTTCAAAATTTACGGGGGAGAATATAGGGGGGATTGCTTCTTTAAAATATCTTTTACATCATTTTATTCAGGTGAGGTTAGTATTTTCCTTTGGGATGCATAGATAATAAATAGATCTTGAAGTATTTTTATTTTTGTTTGATCATAATTTATGCAACTAAAACTCAGGAAGAAATAAAAATTGCGTGAAAATGTAATAAAGGTAAATAATACTACTACTACTACTAACAACTTACCGTAGCACCAAGCCGCCTGAGGCCAACACAGCTACGCACGCTCCTCCGACATAATTAGGGAAGGAGACTTTCCCCTCAAATACTTTGCCCTCTATGTCCATTTTTGTTACGTTTTTACGAGTCAAACAAACATTTCTGGGGGAGGGGGTCAAACCGGGTAACCCCCCCCCCCTGGATACGGCCTTGCCCTCTTAGATTTAAAAAAAAAAACTTGTTCATTTCTTTAAGAGGAAGGATGAATTTATGGAAGAAAATTTGTATTTTGATTGAGAATAAAAATACCGGAAACCAGATAGTGACCTTAAACCCTAAACCGGAAGTGACTCTGAAGCTGCAAAAAATTTATATTTTGTGAATATTAGGAAGTTGGAATTCTGTTAAAAAACTATTTAGTTCCTAATTAAAAATAAGTTAGACTAGTTGTCATTTTTTTTTATTTAAGACAAACAAGCTTGGATTTATTTAGGGCCAAATGTAGGAGGGAGAGCTTTGGTAATTAACCCGATCATTTGCCGCCCTAAAACTCCAAACCTTTTCAATTTTTGGACATCACTTAATCAAATTATTAAGAAATTTGTTTTTATTATCCCCCCTCTACTGTGACCATTATATTAATAAGTTAAAGTCAAAACTATAGCGTCAAAGCTGGGGTATTTAGGAGGGGGAAGCCCCCCCTGACATACGTAATGATTGTGTTCATTTTAAACTTTGATATCCCTTATTACTTTTAGTTGACAGAATTTGCACGCTTGTTATTATGAAATCAAAATGAAATCTGATTCATTGATTTTATAGATCATTTATTATGTTAATTGCAACACTTATTGCAAATTTAAAGAGATAAGTGTGAAAAACCATGTCGAAACCAAGATGGAGCACACAATCGCATAAAACCTTCATTCAGCTGGAGGTCTCATGGACTCTAAGATCACTAACTCCCCCCCCCCCTCCAAAACGCCCTTTCCCCGAAATATACCCAATAGAAATTTTGAGATATACATCTTGCTCAAAACAATCCAAAAGTCAAGTAAATATAACTCATGGGTTGAGAAAACCCCAAAGCCACCGGAACAAGGGCTGTTTGTGATGCAAGTTGCTCAATTTCAACATACCAGGTTATAAGAGAAGAAGGCATATAAGATCCTGAA
Organism: Artemia sp. Qi Xiang Cuo; assembly: GCF_049724085.1. Taxonomy (NCBI): domain Eukaryota; kingdom Metazoa; phylum Arthropoda; class Branchiopoda; order Anostraca; family Artemiidae; genus Artemia; species Artemia sp. Qi Xiang Cuo. The sequence continues at coordinate 106,523 of NW_028300617.1, forward strand.
AAGAAAAGCTCAGAGTATTAAGGCAAAACTTTAAGGATATGTCTAAAGGAATGTTGAACACGATCAAAATAAACTATGTGCTTTTTTGTTTGGAAAAACGAATATCAGCAACGTCTAAGGAATGACTGAGGGTAATAGAAGTTAAAACTTCCAAGGAATGTTGAGGGGATGTTGAAGAAAGATTGGCGGCCAACAGGCTCCCCTCTCCTTGCCTTGTTTAGTTGATCCTTCTCCTCAACAATGATCAAATTTTTAGTTTTTATTTTGATTAAATTAGTCAAAAGATCTAATTGCTATGCCTCCTTGCAATCTGCCTCTACAATGTATGCTAAATCATTAGTCTTTTTGTATATCAAGGTTACTAAAAGGGTAAAAGGGTGTATGTGTAATATCTTAATAATTGTTATAGCTATTCACTTTGAACTTTCAGGACCATTAATGCTGCTACTACTGTAGTTGTGTTTGTGAATATTTGAAAGTATGAATCCGATTACTTGAAACTACTACTTGCATGTTTGACTTCTTGCAACTTCGACCACCTCTATTTTATACCAGTTCCATGTCCACTATGTGCGTCTAGGTTATCAAATGGGTTTACCTGTAATATCTCGGGAGCGGCACAGGGTAATAGCTTAATATTTGCAGGACCACTATTGCTACTTTAGTGACTGCAACTGCGTCTACTTGTGACGACGTTGATCTTCAACTGCAACTATAACAACTTGGGACTAATTGCTAGTGCAACTACTTAGTCTGTGGCTGAGTCTATTTGTATGTGCTAGTCTGACTACTTGCACCTTCGACTATTTGTAACTCTAACTTCTTTTTAATGTGAATGCTAGCGAACAAGATTACTTGTGACTATGACTAAAACTATTTAATGGTTGTTACTTTACTAAGACTGAGACTATTTGTAACTTTCATAAGTAGTGGACGTGATTACTTTCTACCATACTACTTGTGACTGTGAGTACTTAAACCCACGATTACTTACAACTGACACGATTTGTGAGCCTGACAAATAAAGATTGCGATGGCGGCAACTTTAAGCTGCGAATGTAATTAGACTGTTACCGCGTCTGTGGTTGGGACTTTGACTGTTGACACTGTTGCAACTTTTACTATTACAACAAAACTTATTGAGCTAAATAAAAAAAAAATTAATGTCCTTCATATCAAAATGATTCAGTCCATCTAGGTTGACTGAGCCAGTCAGACCTTTTAGTACTGATTCTCCTATGGGAATTGTCCCACAAGGTACTGTATCTCAGCCAGCTTTTCCCGTCAGACCACAAGATATATCTACTGAGAGCGTCATAGCTGAATCATCTGATTCAGAAAAGCCATTTGTATCCCCCCAAGTGAAACCAGGCGGTTTTAATACTAATCCTCCAACAGCTGTAGATCAGGAAACCACGTTAAGCACTAGACCTGGATTTTCGAATGTTCCCACTGCTGCAACTGAAAATATTGAATCTGCCTTTGAAACTTCAGCACCAAACTTAAAACCAATGACAGTTACACCTAATGTAGTTCAGAGCAATCCAGTCCCGATATTAGCTGACTCGGTGACAGTCAATGAAGTGCCAACATCAAAAGAACCGCCTTTCATTTCGCAAGAAAAGGTTGAAGTTGAAACTGAACCTCCGAAGGCCAGGCCTCTTCCAATAGCAGAAACACAGAAACCTCCTGTTGGCTCTTTCCCTCTAGGAATTCTACAGAGTTCAACCACTTTGTCCAGTACAAAATCCCCACCCCAGTTGTCTCCAGCAACTGAGCCAATTGAATCAGAAACTGAGTCAGAACAGAGTTCACTATTCCCTGTTGATAAACAAGGTTCATTTTCTACCCAAGAACCAGCAATAGTAGTTACCGAAACAACGACAATCTTTCCTGTCGCAACTTCTGTTTTTCCATCTCGTGATGAGCAACAGGTGTTGATTGCATGTTCTAGTGATTCTGATTGCCCGCTTCGTGAATCTTGCATCAATCAGGCCTGTTTGAATCCCTGCAACTTCAACGTGTGTGGCTCCAATACGGAGTGTTTTGTTCTAAATCACAAGGCCGTCTGCACCTGCTTAGCTAGTTTCACTGGATCTCCTACTTCTGGCTGCAAAGCAATTCCAGTTATTGCTGAAAATACCCCGACAGTAATTGGAACGGCATGTGATCCTTCACCATGTGGGAAGAATGCTGAATGTAAAGAAGGGCCAGATAGCCTTGCTATCTGTGTGTGCAATGAAGACCAAAGATTGACGTATGAAGAAAATAGATACGGAATATTTTCAACGAATCTTTGGTGGTATATCCTCCTAATGGTAGGATTCGTATTCATAATCTCGTATTCTATAAGAATCGTATTGAACCTAAATTACGGAAGAATTTTGAGAATGACGCGTAGAAACAGAGCAAAATCAGATCACATCGAGCCGGGTGAGATGCAAAACCTAAACCCGGAACTCCCTGATAACCCTTAAACAAAAAAATAAGGGAGGACATGATTGAGCGAATGGGAGTAGAGGTCCTCATTCGTGCCATGTCCATTCCTAAATCTCTACTTATTGTTTGTGTAAACCCATGCAACTGCAAAGATGTATTTCTTAAGCGGCATGGACGCGCATAAATAGTAAAAAAAAAAAAAACTTGAAAATTTATAGTAAATCAAGACCTCTCATAAAACCATGTAACCTACCTCGCATGTAGTTATATAATAGAAAAGTTAATGCTAAAGTAGATGAGTGTTGAATAACATTTAAGAATGTATTAAATATTGAACAGATGTCAAACGCACATCTATACAAGTATATATATAATCACCAAATCTTGAAAATCTCATATTGTGTTATTTTTCGTAGACATAATCATTTTTATTAAGATTACTTAGCTTATCGCGTAGTAACCTAGTATTGCTGAAGTATGCAAGTAAAATCATGAGGATTGCTTTTATTCATTGTATCTTTGAGTCTGAATATACCCATATTAATTGATATGATTAGTACCACTAATCATGACTGTTATTTAAAAAATAGTCCCCTTATAATATTGTATTATTGCTGTACGTGTTTTAACTTGTGTGATTATAAAGAGCGTATGATTCTGCCCAGATATTTATATTCTAGGAAGCAGAGTAATCAGTGCAGATTAGCTATTGGTGTACCAGCAAGCAACACGGATACAACCCAGTAGCATCTACTCTCATCATTCATCTACCACCGATAAGTACTCACCGAGGAAACCCCTGAAGACAATGATCCGACGAAAATCAAGGCATCCAAGCCTAGTACCAGGTAACAGTACCCCAACCACTATCGGCGAACCAAGAACCCCATATATAGATATAGATATATATATATATATGAATTGATAATTACCTAGAGAACCACCCCGACCGGTCATGTCGTAAAACTGCATAAATATCCGTCAAATAACTATCCTTAGACGGCAAGGTCCTTAAGATCTAATGTTTGTAACACCAAGAATAACCCTGGAGCTAATTCCTCAAAGATTGTATATCTTAAGCCTCAGATCAAAAACAATATGTTAAACCAAGAGGCCAAGATCAAGTTTTGAACATACCCAATTAGAGGTCACGAAACCAAATTATTATCCATGAGAAGAGGAACCAATCATAATCAATTTTGTTGTAAATGTAAACTGTACGCGCAAAATATTTCCCAGAATGAAGTGTTAAAAGAAGAAATCCAACCAGGCATTATCGTTTTAATCACTCAATGACGATGTATCATCATAACAAAAACCAAAGACGGTACATCAAACATAGAACCCGAGATAGAGTTTTAATCCATCCATAGTTACCCTTACATGTCTTACATAACCCATAGCCCAAATAAAGGAATGACTGTACGTGAACAATTTACGGGAAACACAAACTGTACGAGTATTAAATTTTCCCGAGTATAAAAGTATCCAAGAAGATATACCCAGCCCATCGATCAGAACACCCTTTTCATGTAATCAATTCCCTAATTGTTATGTAACTTGTGAAAATTTCAACGACTCGGTAACATCAATCCAACGTATTTGACATGACAAATCACGCACGGACAAATTTGTGCAAGTAGTCATACTTAGGAACATTGTAAACGCTTATCCCATGCAACAAGTGCCAAAACATGAAACACCACAAAGACAAACCATAAACAATTAGCCAACACAATAATTAGTTCAACGGAAGCCCAAAATAAAGTGACAACGTATGTGAGTGTTATAGTCACGTAGAATGATGAAGTAAGTGTGAATCTTATGTATCTAACTATAACTTTAGTGAAAACTGAGAAACTTTTCATAATCAGTTGAAAATAAGTGAAAATTACATATCACAATGTTGCAATCAGACGTAAAAGTTTAAAAAATTATATTGTGAAACCTTTTATTTCCAATCATTTATCTTATATATATATTAGTGCTCTTGAAGTCAGTTACGTATCGTATCATTATAGTGTCAGGTGGAAGTATAGTCAAGTTTAGAGAAAAAAATAAATATGTACCATTTTAAGTGATAGAATAGTCGCAAAGGCAGAACTCAATTAGTTAAAATCATGTAGAACCAACTAGAATCAGTTACGTATCGTATCATTATAGTGTCAGGTGGAAGTATAGTCAAGTTTAGAAAAAAAGAACATAATATACCATTTTAAGTGATAAAATAGTCGCTAAGGCAGTACTTAATTAATTAGAACCATGTAGAATTATTAGCATATCAGGTGAAGGAATCTTAGTATCAGATGAAGGAAATAATTATTACATAATCATATAATCAAATGCGTTAGTCAGTAGAAACTCTTTGATCCTTTCTTCAAATAGAGTGCATAGATGGTGGACTTTAAGGTGATGTTTTAATACATGTAGTATAGTAAAACAATCAGGAACATGAAGAAAAAAAAAATACATCTTACCAAAGATAAGTTAATTCAAGTAACAAGTACCAAGTCAAAAAAAATAAAAAGAAGAAAATAAAATCAAATGTGAAAAAGTAGAAAGAGCAGGGTAACACAACGATGAGGACATCTTTAAAAACGGGAAGGATAATATGTAATGGAATCAATTTCCAAGACCCCGAAATTTTCCAAGTGAAAATAAAACTGCCCAGAAGACAAACCCAAATAATTCAAGTAACACTTAATTGTTAAATTTGAAAAGTATCTAAACATTTTATTACAATCGTAACTATAAAGAGAATCTTTCCAAAAACAAAAAAAGGCAACGGCTATAAACATATGTTCCCCTCTAATTACAAAGCAAAAGCTTTAATAGCATTTTCTCAAGATAAAAAAGTGAAACTAAATAATCCGCTATAATTACAAGGTATAAACCTTAATAACATTTTCTCAAGATACAAAAGTAAAACTAAATATTCCGCTATAATTACAAGGTAAAAGCCTTAATAACATTTTCTTGAAATACAATGTAAGACTAAGTAGCTTGCTCTAACTGTAGGGTAAAAACTTTATTCAGCTAAGAAAAATTCCAAAGTGAAGTTTTAAAGAGTAATAAATCGTATCAAAAGTTAGTTAAAATCAAATAGCTGATTGGTACAGCACTGCCCAATAGTAATATAGGACAAATAGGATCAGTATAATACGCTCTTTAGTAACGCCCGAATGTAACATTCGGCTAAAATCTCAGAGTATAGTATTTTGGAACTTAGCAATTTGAGTTAGTCTTTTTCCAGCCTTATGTCAATCTTGTATGAATCTTATGAGAGTCTTACTTGAGACTCGGGCCAGTTTTATTGTAGACTCATCTTCAACCTTTTATCCTATGTGAATTATTTAGACAATAGTATTTTACGTTACTTGTATTACCAGTGAGCAGTTTTAACTTAGTGTCATTTACTGCAAGTGTTTTGATATACCGAAGCTCTGTTCCAGTTCTGTGAGTAAATAAATGCATCACTTCCTTATTTTATTCTCTTTATGCTAGTATTTCTCAAGATAGCTTGTCCTTGTGGCTCCACTCGATCTCAAGGGAACTTGAATCTATTCAATCCGATTTCGACTCAATATGGCCGCTAGTGCGAGTTCCCCATTTGTACTGTTAATTTAAGCAACCTACATACGAAGTTCCGCCTCCACTTAGGTATGCTGATCACGAACCGTCGACTAAGAGTTTAACTGAAAATCCCCTTTGCAATAATTAATCTAAAACTCCCATATAAAGAAATAACTTATAGTAGAAGAACAGAACCCCTTTTATCGAAAACTTCCCTTTCCTTGAAAACTTGCTATATTATTAACAACCCCCCCCTTCCTATTACAAACGTTCCTGAATAACATGTATGGTTTTATGAAGTATGGATAATGAACTTTATGTTATAGACTAAAAGTCTTAAAAGCTGTCAAGGTTGTTTACAGTATTTCTTAGAGCTCTCTCATCTCTTCTAGATCGGTGATAATTAGAAATTATATTAAAAATAAGTTTTCAACTGCAACTAATAAGTGACATTAAAACATAAAACGAGCATACATTATTCCCTATAGATAAAAAAGATCATGGCAGCGTTCTTTCTGAATTAAATTTTAATCAAAAACGAACAAAGATTAATTAAAAAAATGTTTTTCCGAGGGAAGTAAAGAGAAAAGTTAAAACTTAGAACGGACAAAAATTATTACTTCACAGCCTATTTAATATATATTAATATAACTAGTACAAATAAACCAACTAATTATGTTTCCCTATGCTTTTATGATTATACAAAAATAGTGCTTTACTGAAAACACAAAAGTGAAGTAAAAAATACATGATTTTTGATTTGAGAGTCAAAAGCGGGTATGTAGCCTGACAAAACTAAACAAATCTATAAAGCTTTTCATAGTCTTACACCAGTTGTGACACAGGTAATTTTCAGTATACAATTAAAATTATCTTAAAAACATAAGCATAAAACTTAATGTTTTTTAAAAACCACGAAGTAATTGAACAGCATACAGAAATATTGGATTGATTTATCAAGCAGCATTTTACTCTCACCAGCTATAATACCAATAGTGGGTAATATACAGTCTTAAATTGTAAGAAATATGCTTTAGTATCATTTGAAATGAAGATCAAATAAGACATAACATGAACTCTGGAAATCCGATTATTTCTCTCTATACAACAGTGAATTTCAAGTCATCATACAAATTCTAAAGCTAGTCTATAGTCCTAATACTATCAAGATGTTCTTAATTTGAACTTGTGTACAAATTAACCATGACATGTCCTTTTAAGAGCGAAAACGAAAGCCAGTCATTGAACTTAGCCATTGTGTTAACTGAGCCACTATTATTGTCACTACTATTAAAACTCTGCCTAGGGGGAAAATGTGAAGTTTTCAAGAAACTTTGAGGGGGGAGATGAACTGAATCAGAACACACCCTCTGTATTGAGGATGTCGAATGGGTGTAAAAGCAATATCTTAAGAATTGTTTGATGTGTGAAGTTGAAACTAACAGGGCTTGTTCTGAAGGATGATGAATTAACTTAAAGAAAATATTTGTGTCCTAATGCGAAAAGCACTAGTCAGCAGTAGTACTCATACTACTGCTGTTTGATGTTAACGAGGATAAAAATTTTTTGATAAGAGCACCAAGGTGTATAGAAAAATGAATTAACGATTTTTTCCCTGGAGAGAGACATATTACAGATGCAACCTGTAATAAGCAATTTCCATATTGTACAAGCAAAAACGCTTGGAAGAATTAAGGGAAATATTTATTTTCTAAAAGTGTACAAAATGATAAAAACCTTCATTCAAGGGTGCCAATAATACGCAAAACAAAATCTCCACCATTATGCCGAGAAGCTTACCAGTTTCTTAAAATGGATATCACTGTCGAGTATTAGTAGTAGATCATTTCAATTCGTATCTTTAAGTTTTCCCGATTAAAGATGAGAAAGAAGACTTGATAGCAGAAGTTTTGATACTACTACTAATACTACTAATACTAACAGTTCAGCGCAGCACCAAGCTACCTGAGGCCAACGCAGCAGCGCAGGCTCCTGCTCCATCCCAATCTATTCAAAGCCTACCTTTTTAAACCCTCCCAGGAGGTTCCCTTTTCATTTAAATATTTTTGAATGAAGTCCTCCCTACCCAAACGAGGACGACCTTCAGTCTGTTTAGCTCTAGACAGTTGGCCAAACAGGATAACCTTCGGCAATCTGTCATCCTTCATCTGCACAACTTGACCTAGCTGCTTAAACCTTTCTTTCATTATAGCCTTAAAAAGTGGCATTGAATGACATTATTCGTACAACAGACTGTTTGAATTACGGTCAGTCAGCCGGTTACCCAGAAAAATCTGTAAGCAATTTCTCTAGACACATCTAGCAAATCTTCATCTGATTTTCGGAGTACCCATGCTTAAGATCCAAACTTGACTTTTGTCATCACTGTAGCTTCTAATATTCTAATCCTGGTTTGCAGACTTATTTTCCCATTCTTCCAAACTTTAATAACTGCGAAAAAACACCCTGAGTCTTGGCTATTATACTTTTAACATCTTAACTGCTCCCAACATCTTTACTAATAATACTACCAAGGTAAGTGTAGCAACCCATTATCTAACGTCACCTTTTTATCTTCACTTATTCCTAGCCTTAGTGACATGTCTTCTTAACATTAATTTCTAAACCTATTCTAGCACACTGAACTTGCAAAGCCACTTAAATCTCATTCATTTTCCTCAGACTTTCAACTAGGATGCTTAAATCATCAGCAAAATCTTAGTCGAGGATACTTTTCCCTCAACAGTTTGATTCCGTGGTCTCCCATTGTCTTTCCTGTGCTCCTTAAGACAAAATACATCAAAATAATCCGTATAAAGGGGGATAGAACAAAAACCTGCTTAAGTCCTGATGTAATACAAAAAAAGCTGCTAATCTTATCTCCTACCTTAACTGCAGCAGTGTTATTCTCGTACACATCACTAATTACTTTAATGTATTAGTCTGGTATACCATACAAGGATAAAACCTTTACTAAAGCTCTTTTATCAACAGAATCGAACGCTTGCTCATAACCTATAAAACTGAGGACCAAAGGCGTTTGACAACTCAGGCACTTCTCAATTATTAGCCTAAGACTGACAATTTGGTCGACGCATCCTCTACCTTTTCTAAAACCACACTTTTCTTCTCTTAAAACTTTGTGTACGGTATCTCTCAGTCTCAAAAGTATCATATTACTAAGTAATTTACTACCTAGAGAGACCAGACTAATGCCTCGATAATTACCATACTCACTTTTATCACCTCTCTTATAAAGTGGCTTAATTAAGGTTTTCAAAAATCGTTAGGTACTTCCCCTTTTTCAAAAATCATATTCATAATCTTCAGTAACTCATTTCTTACCTCAGAGCCACCATATTTAAGAAACTCACTTACCACCCTATCAGCACCAGCATCCTTATTATTTTTTAATCCTTTTAGTATAGTCGCTAATTCTTCCTCACAAAACAAATATTTCCTCGCGTCCAAGGTATCACAAAATTTTTCATTTTACTCGATATCTTTTCCTGTAACGGCATCTCGGGTGAGCACATTCTCAATATTTTCTGCCTATCTCTTTTTAGTTCTTTCCTTGTCACTAATTGTGGCCCTGTTCCTATCTTTAACTGGGACAAGTCCGGATTGACTACTCCCTCTCAATTTATTAACATGCCGGTACAATATTTTACTATTATGCCCTCTAGCTGCATCTTCCAGATCCTTGGCAATTTTATCCATGGCTCCATTTTTCACCTCTTTAGTTTATATTTTAATGCCTTCTCCACTTTCTTTATATTCTTTTTGTTTTCATATGATATATCACTCAGATAATTCTTGTACAAGTCCTCTCTCCTTTCTATTAAACATAAAGCCTTTTCACTAATATTCTTAGCTGCAGTTCTAGCTTCCTTCCCTAAGACACCTTCAGCAACTTCACAAATAATTTTTCCAAAATTATTCTAACCATCTTCCACATTATCAAATTCTAAACTCTCAAGTTTAGTATTCAACTGTTCCTGGAAAGTTTCTCTCAAATTCTCATCCTGGAGTCTACCAACATCATAACTTCCCGGTAGGTAGTTACCCTTCCAATATTTCAGCTTTAAATTAACCCTTGACACTACTAGATAGCGATCATTACTTTCAACATCAATAACAGCACTCCTATATACCCTAGTATCTTGAATTGATCCTGCCAGTCTTCAGTTTACTATAACATAATCAACAAGGTTTGCTGTCTTACCATCACGTGAATACCATGTTTTGGGTTATGAATTATGCTTGACAGAACTTTTTGTTTTATGTATTTGAATAGTGACCAACTTTAGGAAAGGAAGTATTGATGACATATTCCACTTTAACTTATTAGATAGTTGAGAAAAATGGCGCCGAAAAATAGTCGATCACCACAAGTTAACTAAATATAGTTTGTCACAGGTTTACTGCGTCTAATAGCTACAGCAAACTTAGGTCGTTTTAACCTACGTCGTACTGCATGGTAATATAAAATAATGAAAAGAGGGAATTGAATAGTTCTTGTAAATATGGGTGTTAATTGAGAGAAATTAATTCTCAGCAATTAATTATCATCGCAGAGAATGTGTTTCGGAATAGGATGGCTGACTTATCCAAATACTATATTTACCCTTTAAGCAGGAGCGTAATTTGCAATGGGACAGGGGGTGGAGGTCTAACTCCCATACGTCATCCCCCTAGACCCTAGTTTGCCCTCCACCCCCGTAGCTGAAATTTAGTTTTTTCAAAAATCTTGTCAAAACTAATTCAAGTATGCACAGAAACGGGTCAGTTTCTTTAATGTATATTTACCTTTATGGTATCACATGGCTCATTTTTCAGTTTTGTCATTTTTACTTGATTTAGGAAAATTACCTCCAATCCCCCCCCCCTCCTAGGATTTTGACGAAATTACGCCGCTGCCTTTAGGGCTCGTAGAAGTATTTTCAGCATTGGATGGCATTTTGCATATTAAGTAATTTTGGTAATATCCTGATATAACACAGAAATCACTTAACGAAAAAAGAAATGTACTATTTGATTTTCCATTCAAATATGATCTGAGACATAATGATTGCTACCACCAGATTGCACCACAGCCCCTCCAATGCCTGGATGCCCTATGCTATATACACAAGACTATATGTTTATGTAGCACAAGTGCTATATATACATAGATGTTTTTTTTAAATTTAAATTATGATTATGAAACTTTTGCAAAAAATCAGGAAACTTTTGCATATAGTCTAGGGTTATATCCAGGTAATAAGGGGGGGGGGGGACAATTAGGACGATAGCCATTATTATACTTGGAAAGAGCGTTGAATGGCGAATTGAACGGCTTTCTTTGTTTTATACCTAATTTCTGCACTAAATCAGAATATCTAAACTTTCAGGGTCTTTTTCCTTCTTGGTCACTTTCATTGGCCTATTACACAAATGAGTCAAGACGCTCCATCAATATTGAGACTGAAAATTTGATTCAAGATGATTTAATATTAGATATTTCATGCAAGTGGGGCGGGGTAATACCCCTTACATTCTATTTTCCTCACAGTTTCCTCTACCGTTCCTTCCCAGAAACAAATTCCTGCGTGTGATTTCGTACCGTATAAATTTTCCTGACTATTAGAATAATTTTCCTGCTATTAGAATAATAAAGAGCAATAGGCCTACTCACCATGATAAATAATTCAGATTTAAGCCAGACAATGTTAACTGTTTGAATGCCTGTGGAAGACTAACTTATTCAGGTAGAATCAGGTTTTGGATTATAAGAAGCAGGTAGATGACTTTTTGTGCAATTTTGCAAAATTGCAAACTTTTCGACATTTGTTACGTCACTGTGCATCTGAAACCGTCATTAATCAGTTGTAAGCCAATCTAACGTCAGTTTAGGAGAGTTCAAGTGTTCTTGCTTGTTGCCTAATTTGGAAATTCCATTGTTTTCATTGTATATATTATAATAAGCTATTATTTAATATAATAATAAAACGTTGATATCTTGGAAATTCTTCGCAAAAACTGACATTGCTCCAGGCTTCTCAAAATCAGCCTATTCCTCTGCCGGAAAGGTGCAAATTTCTTAATGGAGCGTTCATATTGCAGCAGTGCCGTCGTATCATCTTATCACAGGTCTTTGACAATTTCAGAGAGCCACTGCATGAGAAGGTGACGACTGGATGCAAGAAAAATTACACATGACAGGACGAAAAACTGACTTACGGCGTAAGCACGACGCTTGGATTGCTGAAACGTAATTAGCGTTTACTCAGCTTAGGAACGCATTGCCGCGTCAATGTGTGTTTTGACCATGGAAAAGTTAACACAAAAGAGGACATCCTGGAATTCCCTCGCAAAAGGTATCACATTTTACGCATCAAAGTCAATCAAAATATACTGGTGGAAGAGGACCGTAAAGGACCCACATTCTGAAGCCTATTTAGTTTTTATCTGGTGTCAATTTTGTTTTCCTACAAAGAAACCTGGTGGCTTCTTTACTGAAACAATAAAGAAAAATTTAATTCCTTTTCTTTGTCGTTTTTCTTGTTATTACCTTTTGGGTGCCACCAAATGAGGCCAGAGGTAATGCATAGGGGCGACAATATAATTCAAAACTACAGTATTGCATTTTAGTAAAACACAGTTATACTGAAATATTATCTTTACAGTCTGTGTACATCGTCACCTAGTTTACTGGTTTGCGTTGTCAGCGGCAGGAGTCCTGACATCTGAAGCCTCTCTTTGGCAGTTACATTATATTTCCATGCTAGTTTTGTATTTATACCGTTTGAGCTTCGTGTGAGAAGTTCACTTACGAGCATGTCTGTCTGATATAGAGCGAAGGTGCCAGCAGTAAGATTGGTGCCAACTCTATTCTCAGAGATTTAGCTTTTCGGTTCAGATCTATGCTTGTGTTTGATAATGTACCCCAATGTTGCAACAAAAAAGTGAGGCTGATGCCAGCAGAAGTTATTTTAACTTGACACATAAAAACGAAACTGTAGTCTTCTGCAGTGGCGCCAATCCACTCAAATGTTTGGGGTTTACTGTTCAGAATCTAGGGTGGGGTGGGGGGAATCTGTTTTCTCAGTTTCCAATTTTTCAGTTTCATTTTAGGATTTTTTTAGATCTATGTAGAGGGCAGTTGATATGATGGGAGGGTAAATGCCTCTCCAACTTCCCTCCCCCAAATTTGTACCATTGTCCAGCTGTCTAATCTAGTTTTTCTGTTTGGTGAAATTTGAAAGGATTCAGGTATTTATTTTAAATGAATATCTGAATTATGTCTTTTTTTCCAAAGGTAATGCATCTACGCAAGGTAATTCAAAAGTAATAACACTGTGCCATATCTTTATTACAAAGTTATAAAAATTTGATTAGAAAAATCTAATCAATAAAGAATTATGCATCATTGAATGAGTGAGCCCTAATGATGTTATTTAAGTGAATTTTGCAATTTAATTCTTACTTCGAAAGAATTTTTATTATTATTCGGTAAAATTCTATAAAAAACTAAAGCACATTTACAACAATAAAAACATACAAAAAGAGAGGATAAATAAGATAAAAAGTGTATAATGTTTAAGTATATAATGTAAAGTATAATGTAAAAGTGTAAAGTGTATAAATATGATGAAAAGTGTAAAAGTGTATATTCCACTTGAATAGCAATACAAAATGAGATAAGCAAACTGTTTATAACCTGTTTTATATGTAACCATTCGACCTTGTCTATTGGAAAGAAGACTAAACTGACTTCGGATATTAGTTCTCAGGTTGATTAATAAAAAATAAAAAAAATTTTCTCAAGGAAGTAAATAGACAAGATGAAACTTAAGACTAACAAAATTATTGCATCATAGTTTATACAACACATATATGCAATATTGGTTCAAATAAACAGCCTAGTAATATTTTACTAAATTTGCAGAATTCTGAAAATCTAGTGCTTTACTGGAAACCCAAAATCCACTCAAAAAACCCAATCAGGAGCAGAAAAGTCCTGAAGTACCCTGGAGAAAATAAAAAACCAATCTATAAGGCTTTCAATAGTCTTCCACTGTCCCTAAAATGAGTAAGTTTTAGCATGCAATTGTAATTCTTTCAAAATCTCAAGTAAGATCAGTTTTCAACCGGGGCGTAGCTACAGTATTTTATAGGGGGGAGGGGACAGAGGGGTGCAATTCAAGCAGTATTGAAGAAAAGTAACTATTTGACAAACACGCTATTTGGTGAATTTAAAAACGCAATATATTACGAACAATAAACACACATTAAGCAATTACAAATGTAAGTGCTGTGTGTTTAAGTGTGTGAGGAGGAAACTCCCCCACAGCCTTCAGGGCAAGGGTTGTAAGTTATGCCCTGGGGGCGTGTATGGTTTTTATAGAAGGCGTTGTCATAGAAACTTCAAAAAAGGCTCATTCGATTGGAAATTCAAAGGGCTAGTTCCCTTTTTAATAGTCGAAAGTGATTGGAGGGCAACTAATCCCTCTCTTACGCCCACCTTTTCCCCAAACACATCCAAGCCAAATTTTGAGATAGCCATTTTATTCAACGTAGTTAGAAGTTCTGAAAATTAGATCTTTGAGGATGACAACCCTCCAACAGCCCTCAGGGCAAGGGTTGTAAGTTATGCCCTGGGGGCATATAAGGTTCTTATAGAACGCGTTGTCGTAGAATCTTCAAAAAGGGCTCATTTGATTGGAAATTCAAAGGTCTAGTGCCCTTTTTAATAGCCAAAAGTAATTGGAAGGCAACTACCACCCCTTCGACGCCCACCATTTCCCCAAACACATTCAATCAAAATTTTGAGATAGCCATTTTGTACCACGCAGTTTAAAGTTCAGGAAATTATATGCTTGAGCAGGACACTCCCCCCACAGTCTTCAGGGCAAGGGTTATAAATTATGCCCTGGAGGCATAAAAGTTTTTATTGAAATGTTTGTCGTAGAAATTTGAAAAAGGGCTCATTCGATTGGAAATTCAAAGGTCTAGTGCCCTTTTTAATAGTTGAAAGTGATTTTATGGCTACTAATCCCCATCTCACGCCCACCTTTTCCCCAAACACATCCAATTAAAATCTTTAGATAGCCATTTTGTTCAGCGTAGTTGATTTCCTGATATAAATTATGTTTTTGAGAATGGAACTCTCCCATAGCCCTCAGGTCAAGGGTTGTAAGTTATGCCCTGGGGGCATATAAGGTTTTAATAGAACGTGCTGTCGTAGAAACTTCAAAAATGGCTCATTCGATTAGAAATTGAAATGGTTAGTGCCCTTTTTAATAGTCGAACGTGATTAGAAGGCAACTAACACCCCTTCCACGCCCACCTTTCCCCAAACACATCCAATTAAAATTTGTATATAGCCATTTTATTTAATGTAGTTGAAAGTTTTGGAAATTAGGTCTTTAAGGATGACAACTCCTCCCTCCCACAACCCTCAGGGCAAGAGTTGTAAGTATTTTCTATCTGTAAACCAACTACGCTGAACAAAATGGCTATTTAAAATTTTTGATTGGTTGTGTTTGGGGAAAAGGTAGGCTATTAGCCCTCAAATCACTTTCGACTATTAAAAAGGGCGCTAGACCTTTGAATTTCCAATCGAAAGAGCCCTTTTTGAAGTTTCTACGACAACGCGTTCTATAAGAACCTTATATGGCCCCAGGGCATAACTAACAGCCCTTGCCCTGAGGGCCATTTTATTTAACATAGTTGAAAGTTTTGGAAATTAGGTCATTAAGGATGACAACTCCTCCCCCACAACCTTCAGGGCAAGGGTTGTAAGTTATGCCCTGGGGGCATATAAGGTTTATATAGAAATTTGTTGTAGAAATTTCAAAAAAGGCTCATTTTTTCGGGAAATAAATGTGCCCTTTTTGATAATCAAAAAGAAGTTAAGAGTAATTGACCCCCCTCCCACACCCACTGTTCCCCCAAGCACATTCTATTGCAGTTTAAAGCCAGCTATTTTGTTCAACGTAGTTAAACGTTCTGGACATTATGTATTTAGGGATGACAAACCCCCCAGAGTCCCCAGGGCAAAGGTTGTAAGCTATGCCCTGGGGGCATATAAGGTTTTTATAGTTGGAGTTGTCGTAGAAACTTCAAAAGGGGCTCATTTAATTGGGAATTGAGAGGGCTAGTACCCTTTTTAATAGTCGAAAGTGATTGGAGGGTAACTAACCACCCTCTCACGCGCACCATTCCCCTAAACACATCCAATGCAAATTTTCAGATAGCGATTGTGTTCAACATAGTAGAAAGTCTGGAAATTGGGTATTTGAGGGTGACAACCCCCCCCCCCCCGAGCCCTCAGGGCAAGGGTTGTAAGTTGTGTCCCGGGTGTATATAAGGTTTTTATTGAAAGCTTTGTCGTAGAAACTTCAAAAGGGCTCATTTGATTGGAAATTGAAAGGGCTAGTTCCTTTTTTAATAGTTGAAAGTGATGGGAGAGTGACTAACCATTTTCCCAAACACATCCAATCAAAATTTTGAGATATCCATTTTGTTTATCGGAGTTGAAAGATCTGGAAATTATGCCTTAGAGGGTGACAACCACCCTCACAGCCCTTAGGGTAAGGGTTGTAAATTATACCCTGGGGGCATATAAGGTGTTTATAGAAAGCGTTGTCGTAGAAACTCAAAAAAGGCTCATTCCATTGAAAATCGAAAGGTCTAGTGCCCTTTTTAATGGTCGAAAGTGTTTGGAAAGCTTGAAATTTTTATAGTAAATATGGACGTGGGTATAATGTATGATTTTTCATGTTGTTGTTGTTGTTTAGACCAGGGCACTTCGTATCGAAGGAGTTGTCGTAGGAACTTCGAAAAGGGCTCATTTGCTTGAAAATAGAAAGGGCTAGTGATCTTTTTAATAGTCGAAAGTGATTGGAGGGTAACTAACCACCCTCTTACGCGCACCATTCCCCCAAACACATCCAATTAAAATTTTCAGATAGCCATTTTGTTCAACGTAGTCGAAAGTTCTGGAAATTAGGTCTTTGAGGGTGACACCCCCCAGTCATCAGGAAAAGGGTTTTAAGTTATGTCCTGGGGCATATAAGGTTTTTATTGAAGGCATTGTTGTAGAAACTTCAAAAGGGCTCATTCGATTTGAAATTGAAAGGGCTAGTGGCTTTTTTAATAGTTGAAAGTGATGGGAGAGTGACTAACCAATTTCCCAAACACATCCAATCAAAATTTTGAGATATCCGTTTTATTCAACATAGTTGAAAGTTCTGAAAATTATTTCTTAGAGGATGACATCCACCCTCACAGCCCTTAGGGTAAGGGTTGTAATTTTTGCCCTGGGGGCATATGAGGTGCTTATAGAAGGCGTTGTCAGAAAAACTCGAAAAGGGCTCATTCGATTGGAAATCGAAAGACCTAGTGCCCTTTTTAATAGTCGAAAGTGATTGGAAGGTTTAAAACTTTTATAGTGAAGATCGATGTGGGTATAATGTATGATTTTTGTTGTTGTTGTTGTTGTTCAGACCAGAGTACTTCGTATCGAAGGAGTTGTCGTAGGAACATCGAAAAGGGCTGATTTGATTGAAAATAGAAAGGGCTGATGCCCTTTTTAATAGTCGAAAGTGATTGGAGGGCAACTAGTCACCCTCCCACCCCCACCCTCCCATTTGCCTTTATGTTTAAAAACTAAAGGTCGCCATAAGATTAAATCAAAATGCACTGTGTTAATACTAATTCCCAATAAGACATCTAAGCAGTACCCCAAGAACGACTGAGAGTATTATGTTCAAACTTTCGGGGCTACTTCTGCTCTTAAAATTTAACCAAGTCAAAATAGCGTAAGTGTATCCAACCTATCAAATAAAGTAAGCAGATTTTTTGCAAATGGTATCAAGTTTTCCATTTCAGGTCATCTAGAGGAGGTATGAAACTAAATTAAACAGTACTATTTGTGTCCAGATTTTTAAAAGGTGTGGCCTATGTTGTTAAAAATTGCTAAAAAATTTTCTCCAGCAAACAAATAGCAGACCAAAGTATAAAGTCTTAAAAAAACGAAAAGATTTAAAGCATTATTTTTTTCTTCACTGAAAAGACTATGTCAATATAAAACGAACAAAAATTAATTAAAAGAACTTTTTCCACAAAATAAGTTTTTCAAAGAAAAGTAAAGAACTCCATTGAACAAAAAATAAGCAAAAATAAAATCATATAATCTACCAAGCGTGAAACTACCGCAAATGAGCAATGATAAATAAATGAAACCCAAAACAAACAGAAATTACAATAAATAACCGATTCAAACTCAAAACGGGCAGAAATTAACATAAGTTGGGAACGAAGCCCCTATTCATTCCCAAGGCCAGAACATAATTTGCACTTTACTGAAAAAAATACAAATGAATGTGCATTGTTAGTTTAATATACAGATAATGTCAGACATTTAGTAATCAAAATGTTAATATTGTTTGATTTATTAAAGTTATAAAAGCAAGAACATTTATATATTTTTAGTAAAGTGCAAATTATGTTCTGGCCTTGGGAAGGCATAGGGCGTTTTGACAACAACTTATGTTAATTTCTGCTCGTTTTGGGTTTCATTTATTTATCATTGCTGATTTGCGGTAGTTTCACGCTTCGTAGATTATTTGACTTTATATTTGCTCATTTTTTGTTTAATGGAGTTCTTTACTTTCCTTTGAAAAATTGTATAAAAGTTTTTATTGTGTAAATCAGGGTAGGGGGGTATACATTTTCGAAGGGGGTTTACACTGAATATCGTTTTTATGTCTATAATTCCCTTTACAAGCGGACAAAGGAGACCCTTTACGGTATCCTAGTGCTGCATTATAAAATTGATAAAAATAGAAAAAGAGAATGGGTTGGTACCGCTTATATGTGCGCACAAAATTCTAAATTGTGGGAGAAATATACATATTTTGTTTGAATTCACTTTATTCTATTCTCAGCAGCCATTTCGTACAGCAAGCTGATGCAGAAATAAATGTCCCACAAGTAGCTCTGGTGTTGCGTGAAATGTGACTAATTCCAGTCACAATTCTTAGCACATTTATGTCAATTTTTTAGAGCTGGTTAAAAGAAATATCTAGAAAAGTGAAAATAGTAACAAGTCAGTATGGTATTATACACAGAGGCAGTTCTACATTCCTGGGTTAGTATGTAAATCCGAAACGTAAGAAATAGGGCTTTATCAGTGCCTATTAGGCATTTCAATGACAAATAAGAGAATCGGAGTTGCAATTAAATACCGGAAATTAAAATGAAAACAATTAAACGGTTCTTGGAGTGGATATCCTCTACCAAATTCCATGACCAAACTACAACCGATTTGACCTTTCCAGTTATAGTACGAATATCATTGTAAAAAGAACTAAGTCTTGTCTTCAATGATTTCTTTTTCATGGTTGGAAGGGCAGCTGCAACCTAGTAAAGAGCAAACAACAGCCCATAGTAACCAAAAGTTGAAAAACACGCTTTGAAAAAAAAAACTGCCTAGTGAAAAAAATTCCATCTGCCACTGACCCAGGAATGGTAACTATTATTTTGGTTCGTTTTATAAATATAATTTTATTGCGAAAAGAAATTTATGGGGATTTCGAAAAAAGCCTGAAACCCCTTGCAAAAGACGTCAGATCAAAATGAAAAGTGTATCATTGCAATCAGCATGGCCGAAAAGCTTGTTCAGGGAAATTACAGTCCCCCTCCTTGAGCAAAAAGAAAAATCACTTTTTTGCATTGGTAGCACTGTTCGTCTCTCTTTTTTTCTTTTATTTCAGCAGGCCTAGCGGGTTACCAAAACATCATAGAGATCTTAATGGCTTATTCAAAAACTATTTCTTATATCTACGTGCTTTTTATAAATTACGCTTTCTGCAAGTGCCATATGGCACTAAAATGGCACTTTTGTGCCATGTCTCAAGCGGTGGCACTAGCAGGCTACCAGAATATCTTAGACAAATGTTTTATAGCTCGTATAAAAGATATTGCTCATATCTACGTTCTTTTTATAAATTCCACCATATGCAAGTTCTAAATGGCACTAAAAACGGCACTTTTGGTGTCGTGTCTCAAGTGGAAAAGCTGAGACTATTGGGCTAGCAGAACTTTTAAGAGTTATGTCTAATGGCTCATTCGTAACCTATTGCTCATTTCTAAGTACTTTTTATTAATTCTACCCTTCGTAATTGCGATATAGCACTCAAAACAACATTTTTGGTGCCCCTTCTTGATTGGAAAAGCTCTGAAGTACAAAACAGGTACTGTTGTAATAGTTATGTTCCAGAACCCCTAAATGGAGGCTTACAAGAATCCCTGCCGTACACCCCCCCAGCCCCGTTAGTAAGTTTCATAAATTGTCTGCTCACCAATAAGCTCCTGCAACGTTAGCAGGCTACTACACCACAGTAGATACATGTTTAATGGCTCAATTAAAAGCTATTGCTTATATTTTCTTGGTTTTTACAAATTCTACCATCTATTAGATTTCAGTAGAAAGGCCCCTATTGACACCAACCCACACCACTGCTGCCATCTACAATTTAGTCTAACACCAAGCTAACATAATTTATTCAAGGATTATCAATCCACGAACGGGTCAATGACCCCTTTTTTCAAGGTAGATTTATTTGTTGTTTCCAAGTGTATTGTCTCCGGGGCGAAATTTGCACATGCGCATTAACGGCGGGGAATGTATTGATCTAGGACAAGTGAATTTCTGAGAAATTGATTGCGTAATCGACTAGGAACTAGATTTCCAAGAAATTGATTGCGTAACCGACTAGGACAAGTGAATTTCCAAGAACTTGATTACATAATCGCTATGGGGAATGTATTGATCTAGGACAAGAGGAGGGAAGTGAATTTCCGAGAACTTGATTTACATAATCGCTTGGGGGGATGTATTGATCTAGGACTAGTGAATTTCCGAGAAATTGATTTGCATAATAGCTGGGGAGAATGTATTGATTCACGAAAGGGAAATTAGAAATGACATCACTTGTTATCTCGAGAGTCTAAAGAGATAAATTAATATTCTATTTTTTGAATACGGCTTCTTCAATCTTTAGGTCACACAGGTAAATTAATATTCTATCCAAACCATAATAGTGTAGCTAGGAACATCTTAGATGAAGAGATTTACGCAAGAAAGGGGTTCCTAGGAATTTTAAATGTGACAGCACAGAGATGCCAAAACAAAAGGAACACGCAGACAATACGTTTAGGGATTGTTTGGGCGAAACAGTTTTGAGACAGTTTAGAAGATGATTTAAGCGAAACCGTTTGAGGCATTTTAGAAGATGATTAAGAAGAGGATTTGGGGGTGAAACTCTGTGGTCGTTATAATACACAAGTTCCATTTGAACAATCTTGTGAGGTCCCCTACCCCAACAGCCCCCCTACTTCAGCCCCAAGGGACCCCGACCCCCCTACCACAATCCCCCGAAGGAACTCCCCGGCCCCCAACCCCAATGGGCTCCAAAGGCCCCCGAGCCCCCAAAGAACCCCCCGGGCCCAAAAAGGGCCTCCAAAAGGGCCCCTGGGCCCCCAAAGGCCCCCCGGAACC
The DNA here is from genome assembly GCF_049724085.1 of Artemia sp. Qi Xiang Cuo. Taxonomy (NCBI): domain Eukaryota; kingdom Metazoa; phylum Arthropoda; class Branchiopoda; order Anostraca; family Artemiidae; genus Artemia; species Artemia sp. Qi Xiang Cuo. The sequence continues at coordinate 128,085 of NW_028300617.1, forward strand.
CCCAAAGGGCCCCCTAATTTTTAATACTTTTTACGTGCACTTGAGACATAGAAGGGCCCCCACATTTCAAAAGGCTTTATTATATCTTTTCAGAACAAGTTCTTTGCGTTATGTCCTTCCTAAATCAATTTTACAAGTTGAAGTACTCATCCTTTTCCACATAACTTTACTTTAAGACTTTTTGAATACCCCGACGCCAAGCAATACTTTTCAAAAGACTTTTTTATATTATTTCAGAACAAGTTCTTTACGTAATGTCCCTCCTAAACCAATTTTAGAATTTAAAGTACTCATCCTTTTCACCGACAACTCTACTTTATGGCTTTTTAAATATCCCATCACCAAGCAATACTTTCAAAAGGCTTTTTTATATCTTTTCAGAACAAAAATCAAATATTATTAATAAAATCACATGTATTTTAAATGTGTGCATCAAAGTAACAACAATTTTCTTTAATAACACCAAACGTTTACTGAACAAACAAAAATTTCTCTTAGAAATAATATTTTTCATCAATGATCACACTTTTTCTGTTCGAACTAGCAAGTTTTATGTCAAAGATACAAAAATTTTTCTTAGAAGTAACATTTTTTTTACTGTGATAACAACTTTTCTGTCAGAAGTAGCAAGTTCTGCCTAATACTAACAAACCTTCTCATCAAAGTAACGACATTTTACCCTTATACTAACATACTTTTACTGAACACACACAAATTTATCTTAGAAATAATATTTTTCATCAGTGATAACACTTTTTCGGTTCAGACTAGCAAGTTTTCTACCATGATAATACTTTTTCTGTTCGAACTAGCAAGTTTTCTGTCAAAGATACCAAAATTTTTCTTTGAAGTAACATTTTTTTTACTGTGATAACAACTTTTCTGTCAGAAGTAGCAAGTTCTGCCTAACACTAACAAACCTTCTCATCAAAGTAACAACATTTTACCTTAATACTAACATACTTTTACTGAACACACACAAATTTATCTTAGAAATAATACTTTTCATCAGTGATAACACTTTTTCTGTTCGAACTAGGACATTTTATACCAAAGACAAAAATTGTGTTCTTTGAAGCAACATTTTTTGACAATAATAACAACGGTTCCGTCAGAAGTTGCAGGTTCCTCTTTACACTAACAAAAACGCTAATCAAACTAACGACATTTTATATTAATACTAACTTACAATTAAAGAAAAAAGACAAATTTCTCTTAGAAATAATATTTTTCATCAGTGATAACACTTTCTGTTTGAACTAGCAAGTTTTCTACCAAAGATACCAAATTTTTTCTTAGAAGTAACATTTTGTTTATTGTGATAACAACTTTTCTGTCAGAAGTAGCAAGTTCTGCTTAACAGTAACAAACCTTCTAATCAAAGTAACGACATTTTATCTTAATACTAACATACTTTTACTGAACACACACAAATTTCTCTTAGAAGTAAAATTTTTTTTTATTGGGATAACAACTTTTCTGACAGAAGTAGTAAGTTTTGCTTAACACTAACAAACCTTCTCATCAAAGTAACAACATTTTACCTTAAAACTAACTTACTTTTACTGAACACACACAAATTTCTCTTACAAATAATATTTTTCATCAGTGATAACACTTTTTCCGTTCGAACTAGTAAGTTTTCGACCAAAGATACCAAATTTTTCTTAGAAGTAACATTTTTGATTCTGATAACAAATTTTCTGTCAGAACTAGTAAGTTTTGCTTAACACTAACGAACCTTCACATCAAGGTTACGACATTTTACCTAAATACTAAATTCCTTTTAAAGAACACACACAAATATTTCTTAGAAGTAATATTTTTCATCAGTGATAACACTTTTTCCGTTCGAACTAGTAAGTATTATAGTAAAGAAACCAAATTATTTTTTTGATTAAACAATTTGTGGACTTTTTTAAAAACTTTCCTCTCAGAAGAAGCAATATTTGCTACATACTTAAAAACCTTCTGATCAATGTAATGCCATTTTAACGTAATAATAACTCATTTTAATGAAAAGATAAAAGTATATCTTAGAAAGATTATTTTTCGTCAATGATAACACTTTTTCTGTTCGAACTAGCAAGTTTTCTACCAAAGATACCAAATTTTTTTTTAGAAGTAACATTTTTTTTATTGTGATAACAACTTTTCTGTCAGAAGTAGCAAGTTTTGCTTAAAACTAACAAACATTCTCATCAAAGTAACAACGTTTTACCTTAATACTAACATACTTTTACTGAACAAAACATAAATATTAATAAATAAATAGAAACATTTCACCATTTTTAATTTAGGTTAGGTTAACTTATCATGAGCGCTCATGATCGACCTGGGAGTATTACCTAACCGTACTCGCCGGAAAATCCTTCCAGGTCGACTTTTTACCATGTTTAAGTTAGGTTAGATTAGCTTATCATGAGCGCTCATGATAAGTTAACCTAACCTAACCTAACTTAAACATGGTGAAATGTTTCTATTTATTTATTAATATTTATTTATACCTAACCTAACCTAATGTTTTGGAGGTTAGATGAACGAGTTTGAACGAATGTCTTTAATGATAGAACGAGTAATTCATTTTCTAATTTAAAAATTTGAGGGTAAATCCATAAGACAAAGGAGCTAAAATTTAATTTAAAATTAGAACAGAATCTTTAAATTTTCCATCTCTTTGAGAAAAAAACCAGAACTGAAGTGGCACCTTTTTATTTTCTTGGAAAAATTAGAAGAGAACTTGAACATTTTGCACTTCATTGAGAAAATTTAGAATTAAAGTGGAACTTTATCTTCATGGTGAATATTCACGATCAATGTATAACTTTTTCTATCTTCTATGAAAAATTTGGAACAGAACTTTAAATTTTTTCATCTCTTTGAGAAAAATTGGAACTGAATTTAAGAAAATTAAGAAATAAAGTGAAACTTTTTTCTTCACTGGAAAATAATCACAATCATAGTATAACTTTTCCTATCTTCTACGGAAAAATTTAGAACAGAAATTTAAATTTTTTATGTCTTTGAGAAATTAAGAACTGAAATGGAAGGCTTTTTTCATTTTCTTTGGTAGAATTCAAAATTAAGCTAATTTTTTATCTTTCCTAGGAAAATTCAGAAGAGAACTTGAACATTTTGTACTTTTTCTAGAAAACTCAGAATTAAAGTGTAGCTCCTTATCTTCATGACGAATATTCACGATCAATGTATAACTTTTTCTATCTTCTATGAAAAATTTGGAACAGAACTTTAAATTTTTAATCTCTTTGAGAAAAATCGGAACTGAATTTAAGATAAATTATAAATAATGTGAAACTTTTTATCTTCATTGAAAATAATCACAATCATAGTATAACCATTCCTATCTTTTACGGAAAAATTTAGAACTGAACTTTAAATTTTTTATGTCTTTGAGAAATTAAGAACTGAAATTGAAGCTTTTTTCATTTTCATTGGTAAATTTCAGAATTGAGATAACTTTTTTCTCTTCTTTAAGAAAATTCAGAAGAGAACTTTAACATTTTGCACTTCTACGAGAAAACTCAGAATTAAAGTGGAGCTCCATATCTTCATGAAGAATATTCACAATCAATGTATAATTTTTTCTCTCTTCTATGAAAAATTTGGAACAGAACTTTAAATTTTTTCATCTCTACGTGAAAATTTTGAACTGAACTTAAGAAAATTTTGAATTGAAGCGAAACTTTTTATCTTCATTGAAAAAAATCACAATCATAGTATAACTTTTCCTATCTTCTACGGAAAAATTTAGAGCTGAACTTTAAATTTTTATGTCTTGGTGAACTTAAAACAGATGAGGAAGCTTTTTATTTTCTCTGGAGAAATTAGAATTGAATTGTGTTCTTTGGTAAAATTCAGAAGAGAACTTGAATATTCCCGATCAAAGTATAACTTTTCCTTTCATCTATGAAAAAATTGGAACAGAACTTTAAATTTTTTCATCTCATTGAGAAAAGTCGGAACTGAATTTAAGAAAATTTAGAATTAAAGTGAAACTTTTTGTCTTCATGGAAAATAATCACAATCATAGTATAACTTTTCCTATCTTCTACGGAAAAATTTTGAACTGAACTTTCAATTTTTTGTGTCTTGGTGAACTTAAAACTGAAGTGGAAGCTTTTTATTTTCTCTGGAGAAATTAGATTTGAATTGTGTTCTTTGGTAAAATTCAGAAGAGAACTTGAACTTTTCTATCTTCTATGAAAAATTTGTAATAGTATATTAAATTTTTTTCATCTCTTTGACAATGATCTGAATTGAATTGGAAAATTTTTATACTATTTTGGGAAAATAGAATTGATCAATAACTTATTTCTTTTCATTGAGAAAATTCAGAATCGAAGTTGAACTTTTTTTCACTTCGCTGAGAAAAATTAAAATTGAAGTAGAACTTTTATCTTCCGAGAAAATATTCACAACTATGGTATAGCTTTTTCCATCTACTACGGAAAAATTTAGAATAGAACTTTAAATTTCTTTATGTCTTGGTGAATGTAAAACTGAAGTGGAAAATTTTTATTTTCTCTGGAGAACTTTGAATTGAATTGTGTTCTTTGGTAAAATTCAGAAGAGAACTTGAACTTTTCTATCTTTTATGAAAAATTTGGAATATTATTTTAAATTTTTTCATCTCTTTGGGGAAAATCTGAGCTGAAGTGGAAAATTTGGTATCTTTTGTAGAAAACTTGCTAGTTATAACAGAAAAAGTGTTATCACTTATGAAAAATATTATTTCTAAGAAAAGTTTGTGTTTCTTAAGGAAAAGTATGTTAGTTTTAAGATAAAATATTGTTACTTTGATGAGAAGGTTTGTTAGTGTTAAGCAAAACTTGCTACTTGTGACAGAAAAGTTGTTATCACAATCAAAAAATTGTTACTTCTAAGAAAAAATTTTGTAACTTTGGTAGAAACGTTGCTGTTTTGACTAGAAAAAGTGTTATCACTGATGAAAAATATTATTTCTAAGAGAAATTTGTCTGTGTTCAGTAAAAGTATGTTAGTTTTAAGGTAAAATGTCGTAATTTTGATGAGAATGGTTGTTAGTTTTAAGCGACACTTGCTAGTTCTGACAGATAATTTGCTATTACAATCAAAAAATTTTAATTAAAAGAAAAAATTTGATATTTTTAGTGGAAAAGTTGGTAGCTCGAATAGAAAACATCTTATCACTGACGAAAAATATTATTTCTAAGAGAAATTTGTGTGTGTTCAGTGAAAGTATGTTAGTATTAAGGTAAAATGTTGTTACTTTGATGAGAAGGTTTATTAGTGTTAAGCAGAACTTGCTACTTCTGACAGAAAAGTTGTTATCACAATCAAAAAAATGTTACTTCTAAAATCAAATTTGGTATCTTTGACAGAAAACTTGCTAGTTCAAACAGAAAAAGTGTTATCACTGATAAAAAATATTATTTCTAAGAAAAATTTGTGTGCGCTCAGTAAAAGTAAGTTAGTTTTAAGGTAAAATGTCGTTACTTTGATGAGAAGGTTTGATAGTGTCAAGCACAACTTGCTACTTGTGTCAGAAAAGTTGTTATCTCAATAAAAAAAATTTACTTTTAAGAAAAATTTGTGTGTGTTCATTAGAAGTATGTTAGTATTAAGATAAAATGTCGTTACTTTGATGAGAAGGTTTGTTAGTGTTAAGCAGAACTTGCTACTTCTGACAGAAAAGTTGTTATCACAATAAAAAAATGTTACTTCTAAGAAAAAATTTGGTATCTTTGACAGAAAACTTGCTAGTTCGAACAGAAAAAGTGTTATCACTGACGAAAAATATTATTTCTAAGAGAAATTTGTGTGTGTTCAGTAAAAGTAAGTTAGTTTTAAGGTAAAATGTCGTTACTTTGATGAGAAGGTTTGTTAGTGTTAAGCAAAACTTGCTACTTCTGTCAGAAAAGTTGTTATCTCAATAAGAAAAAATGTTACTTCTAAGAAAAATTTGTGTGTGTTCATTAAAAGTATGTTAGTATTAAGATAAAATGTCAAAGGTTTGATGGGTACTTTGGGTACTTTGATGAGAAGGTTTGTTAGTGTTAAGCAGAACTTGCTACTTCTGACAGAAAAGTTGTTATCGCAATCAAAAAATGTTACTTCTAAGAAAAAATTTTGTATCTTTGGTAGAAAACTTGCTAGTTCGAACAGAAAAAGTGATATCACTTATGAAAAATATTATTTCTAAGATAAATTTGTGTGTGTTCAGTAAAATTATTTTAGTATTAAGGTAAAATGTCGTTACTTTGATGAGAAGGTTTGTTAGTGTCAAGTAGAACTTGCTACTTCTGAGAGAAAAGTTGTTATCAAAATCAAAAAAATGGTAATTCAAAGAAAAAATTTTTTATCTTTTGTAGAAAACCTGATATTTCTAGAAGAAAAAGTGTTATTACTCATGACATGATATGTTTCTTCTATAAGTTCTTGTATTTTATTTAAAATTATTGTCGTTTAAATGTAAAATGTTGTATCTTTTGTCTGAAGATTTGTTAGTGCTAATCAAATCTCACTCGTTCTGTCAGACAAGTTTTTATCACAGTAAAAAAAATGTTAATTCTAAGAAAAAATTTGGTATCTATGGTAGAAGACTTGCTAGTTTGAACGGAAAAAGTGTTATCACTGATGAAAAATATTATTTCTAAGAGAAATTTGTGTGTGTTCAGTAAAAGTATGTTAGTATTAAGGTAAAATGTGTCGTTATTTTGATGAGAAGGTGTGTTAGTGTTAAGCAGAACTTGCTACTTCTGACAGAAAAGTTGTTATCACAGTCAAAAAATGTTACTTCTAAGAAAACATTTGGTATCTATGGTAGAAAACTTGCTAGTTCGAACGGAAAAAGTGTTATCACTGATGTAAAATATTATTTCTAAGGGGAATTTGTGTGTGTTCAGTAAAAGTATGTTAGTATTAAGGTAAAATGTCGTTACTTTGATGAGAAGGTTTGTTAGTGTTAAGCAGAACTTGCTACTTCTGACAGAAAAGTTGTTATCACAGTAAAAAAAATGTTACTTCTAAGAAAAAATTTGGTATCTTTGACATAAAACTTGCTAGTTCGAACAGAAAAAGTTTTATCACTGATGAAAAACATTATTTCTAAGAGAAATTTGTGTGTTTTGAGTAAAAGTATGTTAGTATTAAGGTAAAATGTCGTTACTTTGATGAGAAGGTTTGTTAGTGTTAAGCAGAACTTGCTACTTCTGACAGAAAAGTTGTTATCACAGTCAAAAAATCTTACTTCTAAGAAAAAATTTGCTATCTTTGGTAGAAAACTTGCTCGTTCGAACAGAAAAAGTGTTATCACTGATGAAAAATATTATTTCTAAGAGAAATTTGTGTGTGTTCAGTAAAAGTATGTTAGTATTAAGGTAAAATGTCGTTACTTTGATGAGAAGGTTTGTTAGTGTTATGCAGAATTTGCTACTTCTGACAGAAAAGTTGTTATCACAGTCAAAAAAATGTTACTTCTAAGAAAAAATTTGGTATCATTGACAGAAAACTTGCTATTTCGAACAGAAAAAGTGTTATCATGGTAGAAAACTTGCTAGTTTGAACGGAAAAAGTGTTATCACTGATGAAAAATATTATTTCTAAGGGGAATTTGTGTGTGTTCAGTAAAAGTATGTTAGTATTAAGGTAAAATGTCGTTACTTTGATGAGAAGGTTTGTTAGTGTTAAGCAGAACTTGCTACTTCTGACAGAAAAGTTGTTATCACAGTCAAAAAAATGTTACTTCTAAGAAAAAATTTGGTATCTTTGACAGAAAACTTGCTAGATCGAACAGAAAAACTGTTATGACTGATGAGAGATGCCATTTCTATGAGAAATTTGTGTTTCTTCATTAAAAGTGAGTTAGTGTTAATGGAAAATATCGTTACTTTGTCGAGAACATATGTTAGTATTAAGCAAAACTTGCTACTTCTGACAGAAAATTTGATATCACAGTCAAAAAATGTTACTTCTAAGAAAAATTTTGCTATCTTTGGTAGAAAACTTGCTAATTCGAACGGAAAAAGTGTTATCACTGATGAAAAATATTATTTCTATGAGAAATTTGTGTGTGTTCAGTAAAAGTATGTTAGTATTAAGGTAAAATATCGTTACTTTGATGAGAAGGTTTGTTAGTGTTAGGCAGAACTTGCTACTTATGACAGAAAAGTTGTTGTCACAGTCAAAAAAATGTTACTTCTAAGAAAAAATTTGGTATCATTGACAGAAAACTTGCTAGTTCGAACAGAAAAAGTGTTATCATGGTAGAAAACTTGCTAGTTTGAACGGAAAAAGTGTTATCACTGATGAAAAATATTATTTCTAAGAGAAATTTGTGTGTGTTAAGTAAAAGTATGTTAGTATTAAGGTAAAATGTCGTTTCTTTGATGAGAAGGTGTGTTAGTGTTAAGCAGAACTTGCTACTTCTGACAGAAAAGTTGTTATCACAGTCAAAAAATGTTACTTCTAAGAAAAATTTGGTATCTTTGACAGAAAACTTGCTAGTTCGAACAGAAGAAGTGTTATCATTGATGAAAAATATTATTTCTAAGAGAAATTTTTGTGTGTTCAGTAAACATTTGGTGGTATTAAAGAAGATTGTTGTTACTTTGATGCACACATTTAAAATACATGTGATTTTATTAATAATATTTTATTTTTGTTCTGAAAAGATATAAAAAAGCCTTTTGAAAGTATTGCTTGGCGTTGGGGTATTCAAAAAGCCTTAAAGTAAAGTTGTGTGGAAAACGATGAGTACTTCGACTTGTAAAGTTGGTTTAGGAAGGACATTACGTAAAGAACTTGTTCTGAAAAGAAATAATAAAACCTTTAGAATTGTGGGGGCCCTTCTATGTCTCAAGTGCACGTAAAAAGTATTAAAAAATGGGGGGGAGCCTTTTGGGGTGCCAAGGGGCCTTTGGGGGCCCAGGGGACCTTTGGGGACCCGGGGGGGGGTCTTTGGGGGCTCGGGGGCCTTTGGGACCCATTGGGGTTGGGGGGCCGGGGGGTTCCTTCGGGGTTGGGGTAGGGGGGTGGGGGTCCTTTGGGGTGGGGGTCGGGGGGTTGTTGGGGTCGGGGACCTCACAAGACTGTTCAAATGGAACTTGTGTATCTTAACTACCACTGAGTTTCACCCTCAAATCCTCTTCTAAATCATCTTCTAAAATCATCTTCTAAAATGCCTCAAACGGTTTCGCTTAAATCATCTTCTAAAATGTCTCAAAACTGTTTCGGACAAACAATCCCTAAACGTAATTTCTGCGTGTTCCTTTTGTTTTGGCATCCCTGCGCTGTCATATTTGAAATTCCTAGGAAACCCTATCCCGCGTTAATCTCTTCATCTCTAAGATGTTCTTAGCTACACTATTATGGTTTGGATAGAATATTAATTTACCTCTGTGACCTAAAGATTGAAGAAGCCGTATTCAAAAAAAAGAATATTAATTTATCTCTTTAGAGTCTCGCATAATTCCAAGATAACAAGTGATGTCATTTCTAATTTCCCTTTCGTGAATCAATACATTCTCCCCAGCTATTATGTAAATCAATTTCTCTGAAATTCACTTGTCCTAGATCAATACATCCCCTCAAGCGATTATGTAAATCAAGTTCCCGGAAATTCACTTCCCCCCTCTTGTCCTAGATCAATACATTCCCCCTAGCGATTATGTAATCAAGTTCTTGGAAATTCACTTTTCCTAGTCGGTTACGCAATCAATTTCTCGGAAATCTAGTTCCTAGTCGATTACGCAATCAATTTCTCGGAAATTCACTTGTCCTAGATTAATACATTCCCCGCCGTTAATGCGCAGGTGCAAATTTCGCCCCGGAGACAGTACAGTTGGAAACAACAAATAAATCGACCTTGAAAAAAGGGGTCACTGACCCGTTCGTGGATCGATAATCCTTGAATAAATTATGTTAGCTTGGCTTTAGAATTAATTATAGATGGCAGCAGTGGTGTGGGTTCGTGTCAATAGGGGCCTTTCTACTGATTTCACAGAGTCGGCATTCCATAGCTTTCTACCTTTCTAATTCCTCACATACCTAATTTTTCTCTCCTAATACATTTTATCTACTTTTTCCTATTTTTTTTTATCAATTTCCCCATTCATACGATTCTCCATCCATTAATTTACGATAGAATAATTTCAAAATTCACATTGTAGCTACTCATGGCGGCAAGGGGCTGCTCCCATTCATTTGGCCTCTAACATATAACATTAAAATACAAATATACAATACATATACATTTTTGAATTTTAAAATACTCTCACTTTTCTTAAAACACTTTTTACTACATTTACATAAATAAAAAAAAAACATAACACTAATTTTTTTCAAATAGATCACATTTCATCATATTCTGATTTTGCTTGGCCTCGTGTTATTTGGTAGCTACAACAATCCTCAAATAAATTTCCCCGCAACAATCAAACATTTCACAATCCAGGCAAATCGTATCCCCTTTAACACATAAACTAAACTCCACTAATTCAAATCTAACTCTTCAAATCTAAATCCTTAAATCTAAACTCTATAATCCAAGTGTCAAATGCTTCAAATCTAAAGTCTATATATTTTTTTTTAATCATACAAAATCCTAGGCTTAGTTCCTGAGTACCCACTCTTCACTGCGTCCCGTGTCACTGCGTCCACGACGTAGCGCCCACCGCACAAAGCGATCACTGCGCGAAGTGACCACCACTTGGAATGTCCATTCTTGGAGCGTCCACTATACGGAGCGTCCACAAACGGAGCGTCCACGCTACGGAGCGTCCACAAAGTAGTAGTAAACCACATGTGGTAGTATTTATTAGCTCAGCTTTGGCTTCAAAAAGAGGGCAGTTTTTCTGTCCGTGGGAACCATGCTTAATGAGGTGCGGAATCCACAAGCGACACTAGTGGATTATGTTCTGATTTGTCACCCTGTGTCAAATGCGCAACGAAGTGTCCAAACAGTTCTGCTGCTGATTTTTCCCGCTCTCTCTCCGAAAAAAATAACGTGCTGAAGGCCGAAAATATATTTATCGCTAAATTAAAAAAAAAATTACAGTTTAACTTCCAAATAATAATACTTCCAAATAATCAGTAATCACGATAGTGAAAAATACACTAAACTACAGTCAAAAGACTACAGGCCACTAAATCTTTGTGCCTTCTTTAAGAACTGACGCACAGAAATTTGGTTTGCCTCGAACTCACGTATCAGCTCTTCCAGCTTCTTATCCTCCAGGACCCACTTATTTAATCGCTTTCTTACCGCTACCCCACACTTAATTTGAAGAAGGTCACTATCCGTGTCACTCTGCAGCTCCGAAATTATGGAGAGAAACCAAAAAAATCTGGGCTTCGGTGACAGGCGCTGGTTGATCATGCGGGACCAGCCTTCCACGCGATTATTCGTCCTCGGGCCTGAATTTTGGTTCTGGTTCCAGTGTCTTGGCTCATCTTGCGCTCATCCATGTATCTAGAAAGAGTTCGTATTAAAGTACCAAACGCAGCATTTTCAACATTCTCAGCATCGGTTCCTGAATAGCGCTACTTAGTAGAACAAGGCTTAAGCCACCGAATGGATCCCAGCAGGTTTACGCCGGTGCAGGACTAAAATCGACTGACGTAGTAATTTATTTACACTCGAATGAATTTGTCCGGAACTTTTTTTCTTCTATTGAAGGTTGACGGTCCTGAAAAACTTAATTGTTAGTAGAGATGGGGGTGCTACTCGTGTCACGCACCCCTGCTGCCACCTAAGACTTTTTTTGCACCCCAAATAAGGGCATAGCCTCCCTAGGGAGAACACGTGGTTAATGGGGTCAATGACCTCTTTTTCCAAGGTCGATTTATTTGATGTTTCTATGTGTAATAACTCCGGAACGAAGGTTGCACATGCGCATTGAATTCTAACGGGAAACAATGTTATTGATCTAGGACTCGAGGGGGAAGTGAATTTCCGAGAAATTGATTGCGTAATCAAAGTGTGTCAACAACAACAACAACGACCTTGACATTCGCTGAGAGCGTGCACTTACAACAACAAAAACACGGAATTTGGAACACCTGTGCTGTCGACCTCAATTCACCTATCGTGAATCAATAATTCCCCTTAGAAACAACAAATTAATTTCCCTTTCTTGACAGATCAATCAATCAATGACATCATCTGTCAGACTTTAAAAATTTTCGCCTAGAAACATTTCTCCAGGAATAGATCCAAGTCATTAATGTCTTCGCCTCGGGAACAGTTCTACTGGTCGAACTCCAAAAGATATTAATAACCAAAGGCCATGGAAACAATTAGGCAAGAAACATCTTAGCGATGAATTGTTTTAGCGCGCGAGAAGGTTTCCTATTAATTTGAAATGCGTTAGCACAGAGATGCCAATAACAAAGGAACACTCTGAATTTACGTTTAGGGATAATTTGGGCGAAACAGTTTTAGACAGGTTATGGAACTATTTCGGCGAAACGTTTAGATACATTTTAAAAGAAGATTTTTGAAGAGATTTTAGAAGAGACTTTGAGTGTGGTCGTTATAATACACAAGCTTCATTTGAACAGTGTTGTGAGGTCCTCTAACCCAACCCCAAAGGGTTCCGATCCTCCTACCCCACCCCCCCAGGAAGGCGCCGGTCCTCAAAGCCCCCCCAAGCTCCCACAGGGCCCCCCGCGCCCCCCAAAGCCCACCCAGACCCCCAAAGGCCATCCCCAGGCCCCAAATGCCCCCAGACCCCCAACTGTCCCCCCGGCCCCCCAAAGGCCCTCCCAGTGCCCCAAAGGGCCACCGACGCCCCCAAAGGCCCTCCATGTGCCCCAAAGGTCCTCCTCCGGGCCCAAACGGCCTGCCCTAGGCCCCAAAGGTCCACCTCCGGGCTACTACGGGCATGCGTGTTCCCGAAGTCCCAAAGTGATCCCAAAGACCCACAAACTTTCTCCCCTTGTTCTCACGGAACCCCCCAACCATTGCGCGTCCCCACAGCTCCGCAACCGGTCCTCCCCGGCCCAT
>NW_028300618.1:0-5000 GCF_049724085.1 Artemia sp. Qi Xiang Cuo
GATAAAATGAAGATCCTCCAAGAAATTTTTTTGAAAAGTGATCACATATACCCTCATTAAACACTAAGCAATACAATTATTGCAAAGATAAACCACCCTCCAATGGAAGACTTCACTCTGGAAGAACTTGAAAATGCTTTAAAGAAAATCAAACCAGGAGCAACTGGTCCTGATCAAATACATAACCAAATGCTAAAAAATTTACCAGAGGAAGCCAAAAACACACTTCTGATTCTTTTTAACAAGTCTGTTAAAGAGGGGTATACTCCCAAGGAGTGGAGAAAGACATCCATTATCCCAATACCTAAAACAGGAAAGCAATCTTCTAGCCCAGATTCATATAGACCCATTTCTCTAACATCCTGCCTCTGTAAATTACTAGAACACTTGATAAAAAATAGAATTCTTGAGCTTGTAATAAAATCTGCTCAGAAAGAGCAGTTTGGTTTTCTTTCAAACCTGAGCACAACTGACTGCCTAGTTAGACTTGAGAACCAAATAAAACAGGGCTTCCGATGCAGGAAGGATACATTTGCTGTCTTCTTAGACATGAAGTCTGCATTTGACCGAGTAGATGTGGACAAGCTGTTGAAAAAAGTAGAGGAGATTGGTGTTCCTATAGAGTATGTCAATTGGATCTCTAGCTTTTTGAGGAATCGTGAGGTTAGAGTATCTGCTGGAGGATATAATACAGATTTTCAGATCAAAACTGACATGGGACTACCTCAAGGAGGTTTGTTAAGCCCATATTGTTTATTATTTATTGCTGTGACTTGGACCTCTCAACTGACCTTGGCTGCCAAACATATATATATGCAAATGATATTGCACTAGTTACAACTGGAAAAGCACCCCATAATCTACAGTCAGTGATGCAAAAAGCATTGAATAACGTACAACAGTGGTGTAAAGAGAATAATATGGTATTATCACCTGAGAAAACAGTTGTTATGCTTTTCTCAAAAAGTAATAATACTCTAATACCAAAGGTGAATCTTCAAAATCAGGGTATTAGGGTGGATGATTCTTTTTGTTACCTAGGCCTAATTTTGGATAGTAAAATGACTTGGTTGAGACACATAGAGTATTTACTTGGTAATATAAGGAGTAGGTTAAACCTTATAAATGTAATGTACCTAGGAAAAAGGGGCGCTTCTTATAAGTGGCTTATTAAAATTATAAAGGCTGTTATTGATAGTAAGTTCGATTATGGTACCTTTATATATGGAGATACTAGTAAGAAGAATTTTAAAAAGTTAGATGTAGCTTATCATAGTGCTCTTAGGCGATCCTTAGGCTGCCTTAATAGTACCCCTGTTCCTGCAATGATGATTGAATTGGGGGTGAATACCCTTACATTACGACGTGATAAGTTACTTGTGAAGTATTTTGCTAAGAAGGCTAGTCTAGATGATGATCTTATTAACATAGAACTATTAAGAAATTACAATAGAGATATTAGATTGAAGACCAGGAATATTCCTGCTTTCTTTTGATGTATTAATTTACTTTCTAGTGAGTGCCCAAATATAACACCAATAAATGAGATTGCCTTTGAGGATAGTGTATTATATTAACCATGTGAAATAAAGGATAATGTGTATTTCCCTATGTCTGACCGTGGTAATGAGGATAATGTGACTTTAAAACAGGACTGGTTTAGACAGACTGACCATTTAAGAGACCATATACAAATTTTTACTGATGGATCTAAGTCTGAAGAGGGTGCTGGTTGCGCAGTAGTGATTCCAAGTATGTCAATTTCATGTAGATTCAAGTTACCAAGTAGCCTATCTATTTTTCCAATTCAGATGATTGCATTGTATAAGGCTTTAGATTTTATAAAGTCATATGGACATGCACAGAGATGGATGATTTGTTCTGACTCTGCATCAGCCCTTAAGTGCCTGATGAATGAACATGACCCTAGTCGTGAGATGGTTTATAGTATTCATCAAATTGTTAGGTCATTAGAATGTATGGGGAATAACATACTTTTGGTATGGGTCCCGGCACATGTTGGAATTGCTGGAAATGAATCTGCTGATAATATGGCTAAGTGGGGTATTTTAAATTGCCAGAGTGTAATTATAAAACCTATACAAACTTAATATATAACATGTATTTATAATGTATTATGTGATAGGGAGAGAAATGAGTACATTAGAAATTGTGTAAACCCAATTTTAAAGCTTTATGATTATAGGCCACCGCCTGATGGACTAGTACATGATGTTAGATTTGTTGCTGCTACTATTTTCAGATTGAGGACAGGTCATGCCAAAACCCGTTCAGTTTTGCATAAGTGGGGCAGAGCTGACTCCGTATTGTGATATCTGTAATGAGAATGATGATGTTAGACATATCCTAATGAAATGTAGGAAATATGATGTACAAAGAAATGTATTTAGAAGTTTAATTTTAAAGTATTTCAGTGCATTTACAATGAGAGCAATCCCTGATCATGCTATATCCCCTAAGTGGGCCCATAGAAAGGCTATATCCTTATTGCCTAAGTATATAAAAAATTGTAATTTGCAAAACGTTCTATAATATTTGTGTTTAAAATTTTTTTTTTTTTTATTAGATATGTTATTTGACCATAGCAGAATGTGATGTGAAAAAAGATGTCAGTGTTTTAAATAAGAACACTCTGTAAAACGTACTAGTACAGTCCCATGATAGTTAAGTGTTGACGTGGCCTGTGCCAAACATATATTTGTGTGATTCAATGTGACGTGGCTCCATTTAGGACCCAAGATTTAATAGAGGATCGCACGTATACGAGCGGTTGATTCGCTCAAACGTCAACTAAACAACAACAACAACAAAAAAGTGATTATTGATGCGTCTACCCGCAACCGTCTAGTTTCCCAAGGGCAGGTAACAAAACCAGAAACATATCTTCACAAAAGCATTAATCAAGACAGGCTATCTGCAAATAAATTCTTTTTTAACCAAAAATTTCAACTAATTAAGAGCTCACTTGTTGCATTATGAGGAACGCGTTGTTCCTGCTAGGGGTAACAAATTTGTTTGAAGGTAAAGGATGCAAAAACTGATAAAATACCGAAAACACTTAAGGTACTTGTTAAATATCCCAAAAACACCCAAGAAGGGAAGTTAGGTTAATTCCAATGAAATACACCAAAATATGATACTTTAGTTACAAAATTACGGAAACGACAAAAAAAAAATTACGGAAATCAGGCCGCCTAGAACACATAATTTTGAATTGAAGTTGATCAAGTATTTTGCAGTAGGTTGCATCAAGACATGGCTAATTGTGAACAGAGAAAAGCCCAGACAGATAGTCCAAGTAATTGAGAGGCAAATGTTTAAATGACTGGGGCACGGGTACCGTACGGCAAAATACGGCTTACCGTATTTTGGTATCAATGAATAATATAAAATACCAAAATACCTCATTATAATCAATATTTTAATTAAGATATACCTGCATCGTAGTTTTTCTCACTGAGACTAAGCGAATTATAACCGAATGCAGACAAACAAACCGGTTTTACTAAATTCAAACAGATCAAGAGCTTGAGTGTTGTCGGGATATTTGACAAGTATTACATTTAGTTACAACGCTACAGTGACAATCCTCTCTTCTGGAAAAGGGAAGATCGAAGTTCGTGTCGATTTATAGAAAAATTAAATAAAAAAAAACAAGTTTTTTAAACTGAAAGTAAGGAGCGACATTAAAACTTAAAACGAACAGAAATTATTCCGTATATGAAAGGAGCTGTCCCCTCCTCAACGCCTCGCTCTTTACGCTAAAGTTTTTTATTGTTTTAAAAAATAAAGTTTTGAGACAGAGTAAAACTTTAGAGTAAAGAGCGAGGCGTTGAGGAGGGGACAGCCCCTTTCATATACAGAATAATTTCTGTTCGTTTTAAGTTTTAATGTCGCTCCTTACTTTCAGTTTAAAAAACTTGTTTTTTTTATTTGATTTCTGATCGTTTTTTAGTTAATGCAGCTTTTATTTGCATAAAAATTTTAATTTGCTTTTGCTAAATGGATGTCTTTACAAATTAACTTACGTCACTAACTTCTATATTCGTATATTTTTCTTCTGGCAAAAAATACAAAGTTGCAGATTTTTGCAGATATGAGCTTGAAACCTATGTAATAGGGTTTTCTGATACGCTGAATATGAGGGTGTGATTTTCATTAAAATTCTTTCACTTGTAGGTTATGTTTCCCCACTCTTTAAAAAATCGAGTAAATTTTCTCAGGCTCGTAGCCTTTGATGAGTAATACTAAACTTAATAGAATTTATATATTTAGGATCAGCATTATAAACACATTCTTTTGATACATTTATTGACATCAAAATTTCGTTTTTAAAAGTTTCGATTACTATTGAGCCGTATCGCTTGTTTTTTTATTGTTTTTTTTTATTACGTATATGTTATTACGTATATGAAGGGGTTCTTCCCTTATTCAATACCACGCTCTTTACGTTCAAATTAGAAAATATTGATTAACAGAACCAAGAATAAAAAAGGCCGTTTATTTGGAATAGATAGCTTTTTTGAAAGAACTAAAAAATACTGTAGTGTAAACAGCGCGGTATTGACTTGGGGGAGAACCCCCTCACATACGTTATAATTTCTGTTCGTTTTAAATTCTAATATTCCTTCTTACATTTCAGTTGAAAAAACTTGTTTTTTTTTATTTAATTTCTGATCGTTTCTAAAATAATTCTTGTAATTGCGCCGCCCCCTAAATATAACTTTCACTTACCCCCAATAAACATCATCCCCTTTAATTTTATCCAGATTAATCCCCGCCGATAGCCCCCCCCCCCTCCAGAACAAATCCTTCCTGAAAATGGTTGTATACTTCCCAATAACCAATAAATAATGCTGGCAAATCCGGCGCCCCCTTCATGGCAATTTCCCTTCCCTCATGAAAACTTCCTTCATCGAAAGATCCTTCCATATAGCCCCCGACCCTCTCCTTCCCCCACCTACCAGAAAAAATCTCCT
>NW_028300619.1:0-5000 GCF_049724085.1 Artemia sp. Qi Xiang Cuo
ATCTATCATATTGAAAAGACAATGAATCGTACGCACAGGGGTAAGAAACAGTTACTTGTTCGGTGTCTAGGATACAACTCTGGTTTTTAGGCTTTGATCGGTGTAGAATATACTAATAATGCCCAAAGATTTCTATGTAGATTTTCTGTCCAATATTTTTGATCCTCTCTACAACGACTTCAATATGACAAGTGATTTTTGGACAAAACTCTCCCCCGCCATCAAATATGACGGTGCGTATGAAGTGGCTCTTGTCGACTCTCAAAAATACCTATGACATCCTGAGAAAGGATCGTGTGTATGATATAAAAGTTATACCATTCGATTGGACACTCTTTGTCGACTATGAATGGGTTGAAACACAGTAATCTAGCGAATATCCTCATGCTAAATTGAAATATATTGAATACGATTGTATGACAGATTTGTGTCGTACAATCAATAGAAAAAAATCATATCGTAAGAATGGTAATTTCCATTTTAATTATTCATTGGCACGTGATAGAATTTTCGTTACCTCACCTGTTGACACTGAAATTATTATTCTCAATGATAATCTGAGAGACGTTCTTGGCTTTAAGCAGAATACGATCAATGGGGAAAATGCTGGTACCGTTTACGGGATGGATCAAGTAATTTTCGCTGATTATCCACCTGGTTTCACCTCGGACTCTTGCATATTTCTCTATGCATCCTTTGTGGAAACATCGAGAGTCGGTAATTCAAATGTCCCCCTTCTACGTGTTCTTGAACGAAAAACATCTTATGAACTTGTTCATCACTATAATATAAAGCATCTTCAGTATGTTCGTGTAAACACTTCGTATTTGGAACTCTGTCAGTTAACACTAAGAAGTGAATTGGGCGATCCTCTAGCAATAACAAAAGGCTCAGCACTGATTACATGTCATTTTCGACCCATTGTCGGCGATAGCACAATCACCTAAAATGAACAATAGAAGAATTTCATTTGTGTGTCCCGATACTAATCACTATGCTGATGCTTTGAATCCACTTCAAAGAGGTCATGAATTGAACAACATCAAGGGTTTTACTACAATGTCTGGCTTTGTTTTTGGTAGCTATTTTCCGAGGCCATTTTGTTATGCACTACCCCTTGCCAGAAAATATCTTGTACCTGCTACATCAAATTTTGCTTCATCCACACTACAGGACTGGGGGTCGGGCAAGAATTTCAAGGAGAGTGTTAAGGAAAATATTAGATCTTCGGCAAGAGCCGTTGGTGAGCAATTAAAATCTTGGCAAAATGGGGAGGGATTGAAAAGGATGCATGCGCGTCATTCACTCATTAGTCTCCACCCAGGCGGGAAGCGAAGGACATCAACAGGGACTTCGAGGAATAAAACAACGAAGACAAATAAGCAACGAAAGAAGAAGAAACATAGTCTTCGATCAAAGAAGGGATTGGTTTTTTAAAAAGATTTATCCCCCCACAAGAACTTAGACACATTACCTACTTACTCAATGAGTCTATTCAATTTTGAAAATGTTTGTTTAAGCGGCAAGTATGGCTATTATTAACAAGTTCACACTAAACAACCTCTCTCAGAAAATATACAATTTCAAATATTTTCCAATGAAGACTATTTTATTGATTTCTCACCTACATTTATTGATTTAAATGTTTCGGTGAAGAAACAGTCAGATAATACAACTCCAAGTGCTGCTGAGGGTCTCTCCTACGAGAACTGTATTCTACACAACCTATTCAAACAAATTATTGTATTCATTAATGGAACATTGGTTAGCACTAGCAATAATTTATCTAACTATGCAAGCTGTATAAAATTTATGATGATGACGCCAAAGGCGTACAAGGAGTTGAGAGGACAATCATTAGGCTATGAATATAGATCAGGTGTTTATACTGACGAAGAGTTGAATACTGCAGTGACCCAGGAGTATCATCTGGTTGGAGAATTAAATCATGAGGCATTCAATATATCCCAATGGCTACCCCCCAATGTCAAGATTGACATAACTGTGACAAGGTAAACCACAACAAAACACTACTGAAATACTCCAACTCTTGCATTGCAACGAAAGAAATCCAAAATGAACTTTGAAAAATTAAGAGAATGTAACTTTGACAATGTAAACCACTGCAAAACACTACTGAAATATTCCAACTCTTGCATTTCAATGAAAGAAATCCAAAATGATCTTTGAAAAATCAAGAGAATGTAAGTGTGGTAAGGTAAACCACGAGAAAACACTAGTGAAATATTCAAACTCTTGCATTTCAATGAAAGAAATCCAAATGGAACTTTGAAAAATCAAGAGAATGTAACTGTGACAAGGTAAACCGCAAACAAACACTAGTGAAATATTCCAACTCCTTCATTTCAACGAAAGAAATTCAAAATGAACTTTGAAAAATCAAGAGAATATAACTTTGACAAGGTAAACCACGACAAAACACTACTGAAATAATCCAACTCTTGCATTTCAATTAAAGAAATTCAAAAAGAACTTTGAAAAATCAAGAGAATGTAGCTGTGACAAGGTAAGCCCTGATAAAACACTACTAGAATATTCCAACTCTTGCATTTCAATGAAAGAAATCCAAAATGAACTTTGAAAATCAAGAAAATGTAACTGTGACAAGGTAAACCACGACAAAACACTACTGAAATATTCCAGCTCTTGCTTTTCAACAAAAGAAATTCAAAATGAACTTTGAAAAATTAAGAGAATGTAACTGTGACAAGGTAAACCATGACAAAACACTACTGAAATATTCCAACTTGATTTTTCAAAGTTCATTTCGGTTTTCTTTCATTGAAATGCAAGAGTTGGAATATTTCAGTAGTGTTTTGTCATAGTTTACCTTGTCACAGTTACATTCGCTTGATTTTTCAAAGTTCATTTTGGATTTCTTTAGTTGAAATGCAAAAGTTGGAATATTTCAGAAAGCGTTTTGTTGTGGTTTACCTTGTCACAGTTATATTTTCTTGATTTTTCAAAGTTCATTTCGGTTTTCTTTCATTGAAATGCAAGAATTGGAATATTTCAGTAGTGTTTTGTCGTGGTTTACCTTGTCACAGTTACATTCGCTTTATTTTTCAAAATTCATTTTGGATTTCTTTAGTTGAAATGCAAGAGTTGGAATATTTCAGAAGCGTTTTGTTGTGGTTTACCTTGTCACAGATATATCCTCTTGATTTTTCAAAGTTCATTTTGAATTTTTTTCATTGAAATGAAAGAGTGGGATTATTTCAGTAGTGTTTTGTCGTGGTTTATCATATCAAAGTTACATTCCCTTGATTTTTCAAAGTTCATTTTGGATTTCTTTCATTGAAATGCAAGAGTTGGAATATTTCAGTAGTGTTTTGTCGTGGTTTACCTTGTCACACTTACATTCTCACTATTTTTCAAAGTTCATTATTGATTTCTTTCATTGAAATGCAAGACTTGGAATATTTCAGTAGAGTTTTGTCGTGGTTTACCTTCTCAAACATACATTCTCTTGATTTTTTAAATTTCATTTTTGATTTCTTTCATTGAAATGTAAGAGTTTGAATATTTCAGTAGTTTTTTGTTGTGGTTTACCTTGTCACACTTACATTTTCTTGATTTTTCAAAGTTCATTTTAGATTTCTTTCTTTGAAATGAAAGAGTTTGAATATTTCAGTAGTGTTTTGTCGTGGTTTACCTTATCATAGTTACATTCTCTTGATTTTTCAAAGTTCATTTTGGATTTCTCTCGTTGAAATGCAAGAGTTGAATTATTTCAGTAGTGTTTTGTCGTGGTTTACCTTGTCACAGTTACATTCTCTTGATTTTTCAAAGTTCATTTTGGATTTCTTTCATTGAAATGCAAGAGTTGGAATATTTCAGTAGTGTATTGTCTTGGTTTACCTTGTCACAGTTACATTCTCTTAATTTTTCAAAGTTCATTTTGAATTTCTTTCGTTGAAAAGCAAGAGCTGGAATATTTCAGTAGTGTTTTGTCGTGGTTTACCTTGTCAAAGTTACATTTTCTTGATTTTTCAAAGTTCATTTGAATTTCTTTCGTTGAAATGCAAGAGTTGGAATATTTCAGTAGTGTTTGGTTGTGTTTTACCTTGTCACAGTTACATTTTCTTGATTTTTCAAAGTTCATTTTGGATTTCTTTCATTGAAATGCAAGAGTTGGAATATTTCAGTAGTGTTTTATCATGGCTTACCTTGTCACAGCTACATTCTCTTGATTTTTCAAAGTTCTTTTTGAATTTATTTCATTGAAATGCAAGAGTTGGATTATTTCAGTCGTTTTTTGTCGTGTTTTAGCATGTCACATTTACATTCTCTTAATTTTTCAAAGTTCATTTTGAATTTATTTTGTTGAAATGCAAGAATTGGAATATTTCAGTAGTGTTTGTTTGTAGTTTACCTTGTCACAGCTACATTTTCTTGATTTTTCAAAGTTCCTTTTGACTTTCTTTCATTGAAATGCATGAGTTTGAATATTTCACTAGTGTTTTGCCGTGGTTTACCTTACCACACTTACATTCTCTTGATTTTTCAAAGATCATTATTGATTTCTTTCATTGAAATGCAAGAGTTGGAATATTTCAGTAGTGTTTTGCCGTGGCTTACATTGTCAAAGTTACATTCTCTTAATTTTTCAAAGTTCATTTTGAATTTCTTTCGTTGAAATGCAAGAGTTCGAATATTTCAGTAGTGTTTTGTCGTGGTTTGCTTTGCAACAGTTACATTCTCTTGATTTTTCAAAGTTCATTATGGATTTCTTTCGTTGAAATAGGTTTTGTTGTGCTTTACCTTGACACAGTTACATTTTCTTGATTTTTTTAGGTTAAGTTAGGTTAGATCAAGTTAGGTTAGGTTAAATTAGGTTAAGTTAGGTTAGCCTACGTACGCGCGCGTACGTAGGCTAACCTAACCTAACTTAACCTAACCTAACTTGATCTAGCCTAACCTAACCTAACCTAACCTAACAAAAATCAAGAAAATGTAACTGTGTCAAGGTAAAGCAC
>NW_028300620.1:0-21531 GCF_049724085.1 Artemia sp. Qi Xiang Cuo
CTGAAAAAGTCTGTATACTTCCCAATAACCAATACTATATGTTAACATTGAGTAAAGTTCATAACTTTCAGCCCTCCCCCTGGGGACTTTGGGGGATCAAGTCATCCTAAAAGACATTTTTATCATATTTTCGACCATGCTGAACAAAATGACTATCTCAAAATTTTGATCGGGAGACTTTGGGAAAAAAATGAGCGAGGGAGGGGGCCTAGTTGCCCTCCATTTTTTTGGTCACTTAAAAAGGGCACTAGAACTTTTAATTTCCGTTCCAATGAGCCCTTCCATGCTATTCTAGGAACACTGGATCGATACGATCACCCCTGGGGAAAAAAAAAAACAAAAAAAAAAACAAACAAATAAACACGCATTCGTTATCTTTCTTCTGGCAAACAATGGAAAATTCCACAATTTTGTAGATAGGAGCTTGAAACCTCTACAGAAGGGTTCTCTGATATGCTGAATATGATGGTGTGAGTTTCATTAAGGTTCTATAACTTTTAGGGGATCTTTCCCCCTTTTTTCGAAAATCAGCCAAATTTTCTCAGGCACGTAACTTTTGATGGGTAGCACTAAACTTGTTGAAAGTTATATATTTGAAATCAGCATTGAAATCTGATTCTTTTGATGTATCTATTGGTATCAAAAACCCGTTTTCTAGAGTTTTCGGTTACCATTGAGCCGGGTCGCTCCTTACTTACAGTTCGTTACCACGAACTGTTTGAAAAGGAGACTGTTATGTGTGAAGCCTTTTTGAATCACTACTTCTTATGGATTCTTTACAACCACTAAAACATGCTGCAGCACCAAGCTGCCTAACACTAACATAGCTAGGCAAGCTTCTTTTCCATACTAACCTATCTAAAGACTCCCTCTTTACACCCTCCCAATAATTTCCAGTTTTCCTGAAATCCTTCCTTATGAGCTCCCCCAACAAATTTGGGGACAATTCGCTTTCCGTTTGGCCCTGAATGGTTTGCTGAAAAGGAGAATCTTTGACAGTCTGCCATCTTTCATCCACAGTGCTTGAAACCCAGTAGTCTCATGAGCATTTTTTATTAAAAAGAAAATATTACGGGTACGTAAAATGATTTTTCTTAGCTAAAAACGTTTTTATATGTATTTCAATCACTTAATGAGGTATTTATCTTTAAATGAGTTCCGCCAGCTGCAGCCAGGGATGCCACACACCCACCCTTCTCTTGGAAAACCCCGAACATATATTAAAATTAGAAAATGAGAAATAAATAAAGTTCTCCTGTTTTTAGAAATTTCGAATTTCCCTCCTTCTCTTACCTTGCCCATCAAAAATAAATATGACAAAATACATAAGGCATAATTGCGCTTCTTCCGGCCTGTCGATTTGGCTAGTAGAATTTTTTTTTTTATTATTGCAGCTCTTTTTCGAATTTTCAATTGATCGAAAAAAAAGAAGAAAAATAACAAAATTTTGATCGGACGACATTGAGGAAAAAGAGGGCACGGGAGAGGGACTGTGTATTTTTACTATTTAATAGACAGGATAGAACGTTTGTAATATAGCCTATAGAGAAATCATTACTAAAAACCTATTTGCATTTTTTTTTCGGTGATATATTTTTTAGTTGTTAGGCTACATTCCAACTTTATTTGTTTATTGCCATTCCACACCTGTATGTCTAAAAAAAAAAATTGGTGTTAATCAGGGGGGGAGGTTAGTGAAATAAGTTAAGAGATACGAAAATGCTTCAAAAACCTTGAAAATCTTCTTTAGAAATATAGTTACTTCTAGAAGGCCAAGGAAATCGATGCGTGATAAAAATCTTAGAAATTATTTTTAGTATGCAGTTCATTTTTAATATAGAAGGGCGCAAGTTTTCTTGCCTACTCTGCATGGCATTAAAATTATTTAAAACGTTAAGCCCAAACCAATGTCAGTTCCAATATTAAAATACTCAACTAGTTCTATACTACATTTCTGTTCTCATTGCCTAAACATGTAGAGTTTTGTAAAGTATGGAGAATAGATTTAGGGCATTTAAAAAAATAAGGATAGTTCTATAAGTGGCAACTTATATTCCTTTTACAGTGAATATTTCACCATGCATTTGATTTAAAAAACTAACGATGAATAACAGAAAACTAGAGTTTTACTGAAAACACAAAAGCCAATTTAAAACATAACAATTTTGATTTAGGAGTCAAAATTGAACATACAGACACGTTTTAGCATTACTCAAACTGAAGAACAAATAAAGGTTCTTGTGTATTATAGCCACCACATTCAAGTTCTGTCAAGAACTGAAGTTTGGTTAATACTAATGAAATAAAACAAAATATTATGAAAATATAATACTTTATCAACAAAATTTTGAAAACTACAACAGAGTTATTGAAGGGGGGCCGTCACCATTATATTAAATACGTAACCTAAACTAACCTAACCTAACCAAAATACCTATTAAATATTCATTAAAACATAGCTACAATATGGTTTCCCACCGAGCCGAAGCTAATAATGTCAGGCAGAAAGACCATGGAAATCGGTTATTGTCTCATGTTCGCGATACAAGACCTTAAGTGTGGTGGGTATAAGACAAAAGTACCCAAATAAACCATAATATGAACTCTGAAAATCCGGTTATTCACTCTATACAATGGAGAATTTCAAGTTATGATACAAATTCTATAGCTAGTCTATAGTCCTAATACTATCAAGATGGCTTCACTTTGAAAAATGCTTTGGTACTGTTGCATTAAACGTACACTTCTAAGAAGTCAAGTTTGGTTAATGCTAATGAAATAAAATAAAATAGGATGAATATATTAGAGTTTGTAAACCAATTTGCACATTAGGGGGGGGGGGGTAAAGCAGGCCATATGTTAAATAGGTAACCTAACCTAGGTACCTTTTCCCCCTAAACCCCAAAAAAACAACAGTTTAAATATCGTAAACGCAATGAAAACTACTCTGCATTCCGTTTCTGAATAGAGGTCTCTTGAAAAAACCAGTCTGGCGGGTTTCGTCTCTCATTAGTATATAAAAGTGTACGTATAACACACCAGTACCAAGTTTTTTATTGTTTTAGTAAATAGAGTTGTGAGAAAGAGTCTACCTTTAGCGTAAAGAGCGAGGCGTTGAGGAGGGGACAGCCGCTTTCATACAAGGAATAATTTCTGTTTGTTTTAAGTGTTAATGTCGCTCCTTACTTTCAGCTAAAAAAAACTTGTTTTTTTTATTTAATTTTTGAAAGTTTTTGAACTAATGCAGATTTTGATTTTGGCTCACCGTACCTGAATAATTAAAACAAAATTTGCATATTAATTGTACTTTTATTTGGTTAAATGGCTTTCTCGAAATTTGTTTAATTTTATTTACGAACGTTTTTATTAGTAATAATATACGTAACTTACGAATTAACTTACTACTACTACTACTACTACTACTAACAACTCACCGCAGCACCAAGCCGCCTGGGGCCAACACAGCTACGCACGCTCCTCCTCCACCCCAATCTACTCAAAGCTTCCCTTTTTACACCCACCAACGAAGTACCCATTTCCTTTAAATCTTTCTTTATGACGTCCTCCCACCCCAGACGGGGACGACCTGCTTTCCGTTTAGCCCTAGATGGTTGGCTGAAAAGAAAAATCTTCGGCAATCTGTCATCCTTCATCCGCACAACGTGCCCTAGCCACCTCAACCTTTCTTCATTATTGCCGTAGAGAGCGGTATTGAACCCCATTTTTCGTATAGCCTATTGTTTGAAATACGGTCAGTCAGCCGGGTACCCAGAACAATCCTTAAGCAATTTCTCTGGAAAACATCTAGCAAATCTTCGTCCGCTTTTCGGAGCGTCTATGTTTCAAAGCCTTATTTGACCACTGTCATCAATGTAGCTTCTAATATTCTAATCTTGGTTTGCATACTTATCTTCGTATTCTTTCAGACTTTTCTAACTTTGAAAAAACACCCTGAGCCTTGGCTATTCTATATTTAACATCTTCACTGCTCCCACCATCTTTACTAATAATACTACCAAGGTAAGTAAAGCTGCCCACCTGATCAATCTTTTCATTACCCAGCGTCACCTTTTCATCTACACTTACTCCTAGCCTTAGAGACTTAGTCTTCCTAACATTAATTTTCAAACCGATTCTAGTATCGTGAACTCGCAAAAACTGTAAAACTTCGTTCATTTTGCTCACACTTTCATCTAGGATGCTTAAATCATCAGCATAATCCAAGTCCAGGAGACTTTTTTCTCCCCATTTGATTCCGTTGTCTCCCATTGCTTTTCCTGTGCTCCTTAAAACAAAGTCCATCAATATGAACCATACAAAAGCGGAAAGAACACAACCCTGCTTAACTCATGATTTAATACAAAACCAGCTGCTAACCTCATTTTCTACCTTAACCAAAACAGTGTTATGCATTCTCACACACAAAAATAATCCCTTTGATGTGCTTATCTAGTATCAAACAGTTCGTGGTAACGAGCTGTAAGTAAGGAGTGACCCGGCTCAATAGTAACCGAAACTGCAGAAAACGTCAAAAGAATCAGAATATTGATACCACTATACTCATCGAAAGAATAAGATTTTAATGTTTATTTTAAATATATAAGTTTCATCAAGTTCAATTTTACCTATCAAAAGTTACGCGCCTGAGAATATTTGGCTGATTTTCGAAAAAAGGGGGAAAGACACCCTAAAAGTTAGTCAACGTTAATTAAAATCACACCATCAGATTCAGCGTATCAAAGAACCCTACTATAGAAGTTTCAAGCTCCTATTGACCAAAATTTAGAATTTTGCATTTTTGCCAGAAGAAAGATCAACGGGTGCGTGTTTATTTTTTTTATGTTTTTTTGTTGTTTTTTTTCCTCGGGGGTGATCGTATCGACCCAGTGGTCCTAGAATATCGTGGGAGGGCTCATTGGAACGGAAATTGAAAGTTCTAGTGCCCTTTTTAGTGACCTAAAAAACGGTGGGCAACTAGGCCCCCTCCCACGCTCATTGTTTTCCCAAAGTCACCCGATTAAAATTTTGTTCAGCATGTTCGAAAATATTATAAGTATATCTTTTAGGATGACTTAATCCCCCGAAGTTCCTGAAAGTTCCTGAGGAGGGCTGAAAGTTATAAACTTTACCCAATGTTAACATATAGTATTGGTTATTGGGAAGTATACAGTACAGACGTTTTCAGGGGAGATTTTTCCTGGTAGTGGGGGGAGGTCGGGCAGGGACGTACGCAGGGGGGGCTCCAGGCCCGCCCCCCCCCTCCGAAATCTCACGATTTTTTTCATTTTCCCATAATTTTCTGATTTTTCTCACAGAATAATGGGTTTGAAGGATTTGGCCCCCCTCAAAACAAATTGAGCCCCCCCCCCGAAACAAATTCCTGCGTACGTGCCTAGGGTCGGGGGTTATGTAGGAGGATGTTTTCATGAAGGAAGTTTTCATGGGGGAAGAGACATTTCTATGAGGGGGACGCCGGACTTCCCAGCATTATTTAAAAAAAGATCAGAAATTAAACATAAAAAAACAAGTTTTTCATCTGCAACAGCAACAACATCAAAACTTTAAACGAACAGAAAATATTACATATATGATTGGGTTCACCCCCTAGTCAAAACCTCACTATTTAAGCCAGAGATTTTTTAGTACTTTCATAAGATCTATTTATTCTAATTAACCGCCTTTGTGATTAAGCGGTCATTTTTAAAGAATTGGAACACAATTTGGACTTTCTCTTAAAGAGCAAGGTATTAACTAGGGGATGAACCCCCTAATATACGTATTAAAAATATATTAATACAGAAGGTCGTTACTTAAATTAATTCGTAAGTTAGGTGTATTTATTACAAATAAAAACGTTCGTAAATAAAATGAAACAAGTTTCGAGAAAGCTATTTAACCAAATACAAGTAGATTAATATTAAATTTTTGTTTTAATTATTCATGTAATGTGAGCCAAGATCAAAACCTGCATTTATTCAAAAACGTTCAAAAATTAAATAAAAAAAACAAGATTTTTTAACTGAAAGTAAGGAGCGACATTAAAACTTAAAACGAACAGAAATTATTCCGTATATGAAAGGGGCTGTCCCCACCTCAACGCCTTGCTCTTTACGCTAAAGTTTGACTTTCTCACAACTTTATCTTTTTTAAACAATAAAAAACTTTAGCGTAAAGAGCGAGGCGTTCAGGAGGGGACAGCCCCTTTCATATACGGAATAATTTATGTTCGTTTTAAGTTTTAATGTCGCTCCTTACTTTCAGTTAAAAAAACTTGTTTTTTTTTATTTAACACCATACAAGGATAAAACCTTTACTAAAGCTCTTCTATCAACAGAATCGAACGCTTGCTCATAATCTATAAAACTGAGGACCAAAGGTGTTTGAAAACTCAGGCAGTTCTCAATTATTAGCCTAAGAGTGAAAATTTGGTCGACACATCCTCTACCTTTTCTAAAACCGCACTGCTCTTCTCTTAAAACTTTGTCTACAGCATACATTTTTAATACGTATATTAGGGGGTTCACCCCTAGCCAATACTTCGCACTTTACGCTAAAGTTCGAACTTAGTTCCAATTCTTTAAAAATGACCCCTTAATAACGAAGGCCGTTAATTAGAATAAATAGCTCTTATGACAGTACTAAAAAAATCTTTGGCTTAAAGAGCGAGGTATTGACTAGAGGGCGAACCCAATCATATACGTAATAATTTCTGTTCGTATGAAGTTTTGATGTTGCTCCTTCCTTTCAGTTGAAAAACTTGTTTTTTTTTATTTAATTGCAGATCGTTTTTTTTAATAATGCTGGGAAATCCGGCGCCCCCTTCATAGCAATGTGTCTTCCCACATGAAAACTTCCTCCATGGAAAGATCCTCCCACATAACCCCCAAACCCTCCCCCCTACCAGAACCCCTCCCCCTGAATACGTTTGTAAACTTCCCAATAACCAATACTATATGTAAACATTGGGTAAAGTTCATAACTTTCAGCCCTCCCCCCGGGGACTTTGGGGTATTAAGTCATCTTAAAAGACTTACTTATTAAATTTTCGACCATTCTGAACAAAATGGCTATCTCAAAATTTTGATTAGATGACTTTGGGGAAAAAATGAGCGTGGGAGGGGGCCTAGGTGCCCTCCATTTTTTGTTCACTTGAAAAGGGAACTAGAACTTTTAATTTCCGTTCGAATGAGTCCTACCACGATATTCTACGACCACTGGGTCGATACTATCACCCCTGGGAACACAAAAAAAAAACAAATAAACACGCATTCGTGATCTTTGTTCTGGCAAAAAGTATATGATCTTATTTTCTTATGGTGTTATTTTCATTAAGGTTCTATAGCTTTTACGGGGTGTTTCCCCGTTTTTTTCGAAAATCAGGCAAATTTTCTCAGGCAAGTAACTTTTGATGGGTAAAATTAAACTTGATGAAACTTATATATTTGAAATCAGCATTAAAATCTGATTCTTTTGATGTATCTATTGGTATCAAAATTCTGTTTTTAGAGCTTCGGCTACAATTGAGCCGGGTCGCTCCTTACAGTTCATTACCACGAACTGTTTGATGGAATGCAGAGTAGTTTTCATTGCGTTTAAGATATTTAAACTGTTATTTTGGGGGGTTTAGGGGGGGTTACCTAGGTTAGGTTACGTATTTAATATATGCTATGCTTTACCCCCTATCCCCCTAATGTGCAAATATATAGCCCAAATTTGTTTCTTGACCAACCTTGATTTTTTAGAAGTGACCATCTAATGCACCAGTACCCTAAAGTCTTATATATTCATCATATTTTGGTGTATTTCACTATGATTAACCTAACTTCACTTCTTGAGTGTGTTCTGGATAATTCACAACTATCCATTCATTTCTACTTCTTGACTCATCTTACTGTTTACTTTTGTTTGTATTAAGCACTTAGTTGTTCCATCCCCTTTCCGAGCACTAAGGATGGCTTGGGAAAGGTACTTGCAGAAATATATGATTTGCCATTGTGAAAGCCAGCAGTTACATTGTGTATTTTCATTTAGTTTCGTTTCAACATAAACTTTCCAGAAAGCTTCAATTTAATACCGTTAGTTTATCTCTGCAATAGTAGTAGTAGCAGTAACCCTGAGACAGGGACGTACGCAGGGGGGGGGGGGGCTCCGGTCCCGCCCCCCCCCCAAAAAAAAAAATCTCACTATTTTTTTTTCATTTTCCCATAATTTTCTGATTTTTCTCACAGAATAATGGGTTTGAAGGATTCGGCCCCCCCGAAACAAATTGGGCCCCCCCGAAGCAAATTCCTGCGTAGGTGCCTGCCCTGAGAGTTTCAACTTAATGCCTTTAGCATACCTGGCCAGCCTTTTCCACAACCAGAGTGCAACTAGTACCTTTTCATTTAGTTTCAAAAACCCAAACCCTCAAGCAATAGTGGTTGTAGTTAGAGCATTAGTAGTTATAGCCCGGTTCGTATCCAAGATATTTTTTTCGGGAGGGGAGAGGGGGTTACAAAAGTTTTTTTCTCGTGAAGGGGGGGGAACAAATTTTTTTTAGGTACTCACGTGGTAACTGAACCCCAAGCATCGGAGGCCCCGTAAAACTGAACTTCCCTTGCAACTAAACCCTCTTGCAACAGAACCACCGTGTAACTGAGGCCTCGTGCAACTGAATCCCATTTAACTGAACACTCGTGCAACTCAATCCCCGTGCAACTTAACCATGTGTAACTGAACCCCTGTGGAACTGAACCCCCTCGCAACAGAACCCCCTTGTAACTCTACCACCGTTCAACTGAACCCTCGTGTAACTGAACTATGGTGCAGCTGAACAACCGTACTCAGTTTTTCATTATTCTGCGAGGCAATTTCCTTGAGTAAACACAAGTTAGAATCTTTACATGTTCAAACTTATTGGAATTGTTTTTTTTAAAGTCATGATATAAATGCCTGTCAAGATGATTCATAAAAAAGCTGTTTTGTTGTACCAAAAACAAAGAAAATCGGACTTCACAAACCATTAAACCCAGATTTATTTCTCCTTTTTTGTGTCTTTTAACCCTTTCCAGCACGAATTATGAAATAGTCAGAAAATTTCGCTTTTTTTTACGTTTCCTGTATCCCTGGGCTTAAAAACCAACAAATATTGAAGTAAAAAAAATTTATTCCAACTATGAAATGAAATATAAGGTGGTGTCTGGTAGAGACCACTTTGAAACATGTGCAGAAAAAATCTCACTTCTAGTGAAAAGAACTAAAGCAGTTCTTTGTGTAATTCATGCACAATAAAACGTTACAAACTAAACACTGCTATTTTGTGCGATGGGACTCAATCTTTGTACTGCATTGAGCAGATCTTCTTGAAGTAGCTTGAACAGGTAAGTGTTTTTATTGATCCAATCTCTTTGATGGAGGAACGTAAGGCTTGTATTTAGGGAAAACTTTCAATTGTTTGGATGGCTGAACTCTCTTACCCTCGCACGAATAACTTTCAACCAAACCTGTGACGATGTGAAACCCAAAGTCTTTTAAAGTCATCTTGTTAGCATCTGGTATAGTGGACAACTTGAACAAAACA
The DNA here is from genome assembly GCF_049724085.1 of Artemia sp. Qi Xiang Cuo. Taxonomy (NCBI): domain Eukaryota; kingdom Metazoa; phylum Arthropoda; class Branchiopoda; order Anostraca; family Artemiidae; genus Artemia; species Artemia sp. Qi Xiang Cuo. The sequence goes on from NW_028300620.1 coordinate 9,560, forward strand.
AAGGGATTGATCGTTGTAATGTCTATGAAGTGCCACAGTAGGCGGTGCCACCACTTTCTGCTTTTTCTGTCAATCCCATTGAGACTTCAACATATCAGCTTTGTCGACGCATCCCATAAACTTGTTGTACTCGACGACCACGTTTCGGCATGTAACTTGGGCAATAGATCCATCTTTCTCCTTCCTACCGATCTGTGTCACTTCTCTTCCTTTATGAATCGTCGAAAGAAGTTGTACACATCATTTCTCCTTCCAGTATACACAAAAGATTCCATCTGAACTCACAGTGTAGTCCGAATCACCTCGTCTCAGCTCTTTTTCGGCTTTGAGTTTGGGTAGTGGACCTTTACGGTTTGCACGAACTGCACCACAGCAGTAGAGCTTGTTGTTCTTCCTTTTTTCCATGAGGTTTACTGAACTGAAGAAATTGTCACAATAAATGTGATAATTTTTGCCTTCCAATCCCGAGGTAAGATCGATAACCACTCGTTCTCCAAGTCCAAACTCTCTAGTGTCAGAAAACTTCCTGGTGTAGACCTAAAAATCACAAACGAAACCGTCCGTGTCTGCTCTGACCCAGATCTTGTAGCCTCGTCTTATGGGCTTCATAGGCATATAATTTTTGAAAGCAATGCGTCCTTTGAATTTGAGCATGCTTTCGTCGACGGCCTGCTCTTTGGTAGGCTTTTAAATCTTTCAAAAGCTTGAGCATAGTTCTTCAATCAGAGGCCTGATCTTGTAGAGTTTGTCATAGTTGTCACTTCCTTTCCGAGGTAAGATCAAATTGTTATTGAGATGAACATGAGCAAGAAACCAGCTGAAATGGCTTTTATTCATCAGTCCAGAGATGTAATTATCTCTGAGTTCATCATGACTTGACCAGAAATCTCAATAAGATGGTACTGTCTGACACCCATAAGCATACTTATTGCTAAAAAAAACTTTCATTTCATCTCGAGTAATTGGGGTGAACGAAACACCTTCCTGAGTAGCTTAGAAGTTTGTTTGAAATACAATGTGGTCAATCAGATCAAGAATTTAGAATTAAAAAATAAAAATGAGCAAATTTATTTTAAGATTTTAGATGCTAGACTCAGTTTTGTGGAAATTGCTCGAGTTTCATTTTTTTGTCGAGCTGCTGAAGTGGTCTCAAACTAAAACCAAGCCAAAAAAAAACAAAAAACTTTTTAGCATGTGTTGCAAGGTGGTAATTGGGGAAGACCAGTCTCTCATGCCCAATATCTCCTTATCGTGCTTCATATTTGAAACTGTGAAGATACTAACTTGTACTCTACAACACAAAGAACAAATTGATAGGAAAAACAATTTTAAAGATACTACTATTTCCAAGTATTTTAAACTTTCTTACTTTTTATTAAAAAACAGCACGTGGTCCAATCTAAATACTAGGTGTCACCTCACTAGGTGTCAATTAGGCTGCCCATAAAATTTTATCCGTCAGATAACGCTGCTACGCATATGCTAGACCAGTGGTTTCTTATTTTCACCGCATACGGATCATGGTAAAAAAATATAAAAGGTGGTTTCATGTTGGAACCACTTCGTCGGACAGGGTTAATATGGTTCCCTTCGCCCTTTTGCTGTCTACCGGTCTAGGCCTTTGCTCACCCCCAGAATATATCCTCCAAGGAAAATACCCCCCCTCTCCCAGTAAATACTTTTCTGCTGAAAATACCCTCCTGTAAAAAATACCTTCCTGGAAAATACTCCCTAGTAGCTGGGTGGTTTCTAATTACTTTTTACTTAAAAAAGGACAGTACTTGGGCCTTATATGGGCCTTTCTAAAAAGTCAAGTTTGTTCAATGCTAATGAAATAAAATAAAACGGGATGAGTATATAATAGTTTATAAACAAATTTGGGCTATATATTTGCACGTTAGGGGGTGGGGGTGGGGGTAAAGCATAGCATATATTAAATACGTAACCTAACCTAGGTACCTTTCCCCTCCCCCCCTAAACCCCAAAAAACAACAGTTTAAATATTGTATACACAATGAAAACCACGCTTTGCATTGCATTACTCTATAGCAGTCTCTTAAATTAACCCGTCTGGCGGGTTTTTTGTTACTGGTGTCCTTGTAAGGCCGGTACTATCCCATTTTGCGGGCCTCTCTAAAAAGTCAAGTTTGGTTGATGCTAATGAAATAAAATAAAATAGGGTGACTATATAATAGTTTAGAAACAAATTTGGGCTATATATGTGCACATTAGGGGGGGGGCAAAGCATTACATATATTCAAAACGTAAGCTAACCTAAACTAAGTACCTTTTTCCCAATCTAAAATCCAAAAAACAACACTTAAAATATCTTAAAAACACGCTATACAAACTATTTCTCTCAGTGGTGTCAAACAGTTCGTGGTAACGAACTGTAAATAAGGAGCGACCCGGCTCAATGGTAACTGAAACTCTATAAAACGGGTTTTTGATACCAATAGATACATCAAAAGAATCAAATTTCAATGCTGAATTCAAATATATAACTTTCATCAAGTTTAGAGCTACCCATCAAAAGTTACGCGCCTGAGAAAATTTGGCTGATTTTCAAAAAAAGGGGGAGACCCCCTAAAAGTTATAGAACCTTAATGAAAATCACACCATCATATTCAGCGTATCAGAGAACCCTACTGTAGAGGTTTCAAGCTCCTATCTACAAAAATGTGGATTTTTGCGTTTTTTGCCAGAAGAAAGATCACGGATGCGTGTTTATTTGTTTGTTTGTTTGTTTGGTTTTTTTCCCCAGGGGTGATCATATCAACCCAGTGGTCCTAGAATATCGTGGGACGGCTCATTGGAATGGAAATTAACAGTTCTAGTGCCCTTTTTAAGTGACCAAAAAAATGGAGGGCAACTAGGCCCCCTCCCACGCTCATTGTTTTTCCAAAGTCACCTGATCAAAATTTTTGAGATAGCCATTTTGTTCAGCATGGTCGAAAATATGATAAAAATGTCTTTTAGGATGACTTGATCCCCTAAAGTCCCCAGGGGGAGGGCTGAAAGTTATGAACTTTACTCAATGTTAACATATAGTATTGGTTATTGGGAAGTATACAGACTTTTTCAGAGGAGATTTTTTCAGGGAGGGGGGGGATGGTGCTGGTCGCGGTCTATATGGACGGATCTTTCCATGCAGTATGTTTTCATGGGGGAAGGGACAGTGCTATGAAGAGGGCGCCGGATTTCCCAGCATTATTAAAGAAAAAGATCAGGAATTAAATAAAAAAAAACAAGTTTTTCAACTGATCAACTGATTGTGATTAAGAGGTCATTTTTAAAGAACTGGAGAAAAAAATTCGAACTATAGTTTAAAGAGCAGGGTATTGACTAGGGGGTGAACCCCCTAATATACGTGATAAAATTTTATGAATATAGAAGTTCGTTACGTAAGTTAATTCTAAGTTACGTATATTTATTACAAATAAAAACATTCGTAAATAAAATTAAACAAGTTTCGAGAAAGCCATTTTACCAAATATAATATGCAAATTTTGTTTTAATTATTCATGTACGGTGAGCCAAAATCAAAACCTGCATTAATTCAAAAACGTTCAAAAATTAAATAAAAAAAACAAGTTTTTTTAACTGAAAGTAAGGAACGACGTTAAAACTTAAAACGAACAGAAATTATTCCGTATATGAAGGGGGCTGTCCCCTCCTCAACGCCTCGCTCTTTACGCTAAAGTTTGACTTTCTCACAACTCTATTTTTTTAAACAATAAAAAAACTTTAGGCGGTTTTAAAACGTTTTCCTTACTTTCAGTTAAAAAAACTTGTTTTTTTTATTTAATCACCTTGTAAAAACGGGTTTTTCAAAGCGTCTCTGCTGTTTGACTGTATTGTCTCTTGTTGGACTTCTTTATAGAGGCCTGCAAAATGGGATTGTACCTAAAGGCCCATATAACGCACCAGTACCCGAATATAATAATCATTTTTGTCGGAAATAATTTTATCCCCACTCCTATATATATACCAATTCAGAGTATATTTTAATATTTGCACATTAGGGATGGGGGTAAAGTTTAAACTTACCTCATATTATTGACTTATGAATAGAGTAAGTAAACACACCACTAGATGCCTTCTTCCAAATATGATAATCATTTTTGTAGGAAATAAATTTTACTCTCACCACTAGGCTGTATATACCAATTAAGGGTATATATTTGCACATTCGGGGGGAGGGGTGGGGTAGAGTTTAAACTTACCTCTGATTTACATCAGAAATAAAATTCACCGCCACCCCCTTAATGTACAAATATATACCCTGAATTAGGGGTGGGGGTAAAATTCATTTCTGACGAAAATGATTGTTAGATTTGGAAAGAGCATAAAATAAGTCATCAAGTAGTATGTTCACTTTAATCATAAGTCAATAATATGAACTGCGAAATATTTACCACAATTTTTAGATAGTATAATTCTTCGATATCATTTAGAGGGGAATAAATTGTCACAAAGAGAGTTTCCCCTGGAGAGTTTACAGTTACAAATCTAAAGTGTTAGCAATATCAGTCCTTTCATTATGAATCAAAACTGCGTTTATTCCCATTTTAATACTTTGAAATATAAAACAAAACAGAAACTCACAATAAAAAATTCAAATCATTCCATGCAGACTTCCTTCTCCTTCATCCACAAACGTGAATCAATGCTATTACAGAATTCATGTTGGAAAGAGTCCAGAATCTGACGCGCAGATGTTTTCATAACACGCAGATTGTAACAAAGCATGTCTAACCTGTTTATGTGTGTCAATGCGAATCGACTTCAGAGGAATACCTTTTAAATTGTTTTGTTTTGCTGCATCTTCTAAGAGTGAACTGCAGTCGCGTAATTTCGTCTAAATCTTGGGAGGGGGGGGGCAAATTGGGAGCCAAATTTCCCGAATCAATTGAAAATAACAGTGAAAACTAAAAAATGAGCCATCATGGTTGCAGCGGTAGCTTCAACCCACAGTTTATATAATTATATAAACTGTGCTTCAACCTAGTGAAGAGCGAACCACAGCCCATAGTAAACAAAAGTTTAAAAGCGCGTTTAGAGAAAAACTACCTGGTGAAAAAAAAAATCACCATTTGATATTGATTCACGAATGGTACGGTAACTTTTATTTCGCTTTGTCTTAAAAATAAAAGTTTATTGCGAAAAGACATTTGTGGAGATTAAAAAAAAAAAACTAAAACCCTTTTTAAATGGCGTCAGATCAAAATCCAAATTTTACCATTAAAGTCAACATGTTCGAAAACCTTGATTAAGGAAATTACAGTCTCCCTCCTTGAAACACAAGGAAAATCACTTTTTGGATGAGTAGCACTAATCTGTCTCCCGTTTTTTTTCTGTTTTTTTTCACCAGGGCTAGCGAATGACGAGAAAATCTTAGAGAGATGTTTATTGGCTCATTCTAAAAGCCCCCTCCCCCCAAAGTTGTCCTATACAAATTTCGAGAAAACCATTTTGTTAAACATTAATCAAAAAAACTTTCCACAAAATAATTTCCAACACTTAATAAAGCTTAACAATAATAAAGCTCCTGCACTTTATTAGGGGGGGGGGGTGCAAGAGGGATCTCCATCCGAAAAGTCAAGAGTTATATTTGGAAAGAGCATAAAAAAGGCAGGGAGTAGTATGTTCACTTTATTCGTAAGTCAGTCAATAATATGAACTATGAAATATTTACCACAATTTTTAGATAGTATATATCTTCGGTATCCTTTAGAGGGGAATAATTTGTCACAAATGCAAATTTAAAGGTAAAAAAGAAAATTTAAAAATGGTACTCCTTTAGTTTTTCTTTCTGGAGAGTTTACAGTTACAAATCTACAGTATTGCCAATATCAGTCCTTTCACTACGAATCAAAACTGCCTTTATTCACATTTCAACACTTTGAAGAAAACAAACAAAACAGAAACTCACATCTAAAAAATTCAAATCATTCCATATATACTAGACTGACTCTCATCCAAAATTAATTTAAAAAAACAAAGTTTTCCAGAAAGAGGTAAAGAGCATAATTAAAACTTAAAAAAAACAAATTAATGATTTACAGCCTCTCTAACATATATTAATGACACTAGCACAAACGAACAGACCAATTATGTTTTTCTATGCTTTTAGGATTATACAAAGCTAGCGCTTTACTGAAAACACAAAATAATATAGGAGTTTTGGTACAGTAAAAGCAAACCAATTAAGGTCACTATTTATTGAATCAAAATATTATCAATCCCTTTTAGGATCAATTCCTTTTACGATAAAGCAACAATCAATCCATTTTAGGATTTAACTTTATTTTTTCTACGTTTAATTTGGTATCACTTCTGCACAATGGCTCAGTTCAATGACTGGCTCTCGTTTTGGTTCTGAAAAGGACAATCTGTCATGATTAGTTTGTGCGCAAGTTCGAAGTAAGGCCATCTTGATAGTATTAGGACTATAGACTAGCTTTAGAATTTGTATCATAGCTTGAAATTCACTCTTGTATTGAGAAAAATAATCGGATTGCCAGAGCTCATATTGTGTCTTATTTGATCTCCATTTCAAGTGATACTAAAGCATATTTCTTACAATTTAAGACTGTATATTACCCACTATTGGTATTATAGCTGGTGAGAGCAAAATGCTGCTTGATAAATGAATCCAATATTTCTGTATGCTGTAAAATTACTTCGCGGTTATTAAAAAATATTTAGTTTTATGCTAATGTTTTTAAGATAATTTAACTGTATACTGAAAGTTACCTATGTCACAGCTGGTGTAAGACTATGGAAAGCTTTATAGATTCGTTTAGTGTTGTCAGGCTGCACACTCACTTTTGACTCTTAAATCAACAATCCTGTTTTTTATACTTGACTTTTGTGTTTTCAGTAAAGCGCTAGGTTTGTATAATTCTAAAAGCATAGGGAAGCACAATTAGTTGGTTTATTTGTACTAATTTTATTAATATATGTTAGATAGGCTGTGAAGTAATAATTTTTGTTCGTTTTAAGTTTCAACTTCGCTCTTTACTTCCCTCGAAAAAACTTTTTATTTTAAATTAATCTTTGTTCGTTTTTTCATTAAAATTTCATGTAGAAACAACGTTGCCATGATCTTTTTTATTTACATGGAATAATGTATGTTCGTTTTAAGTTTTAGTGGAACTCTTAAGTTTCATTTGGAAACTTATTTTGATATAGTTTCAATTATCACCGATCTAGGGGAGATAAGACACCTATAGAAAATACTGAAAACAACCTTGAAAGCTGCGAAAAACTTTCAGTCTATATCTATAACATGAAGTTCATCATCCATACTTCACAAAACAATACATGTTTTTCAGGAACTTTGTTTTTTGATGAACAAAAAGTTGTTCTTACTCGGCCTACTTCCCCTGAAAAAGCCATAATGAAGACAGGGTTTTGTAAATCCCCTACTGACTAGCAGAAACTAGAAGGCTACTGTAACAAAAGAGAGCTGTTTAAGGGCTCATTTAAAAGCTTATATTTATACCTTATCGTTTTTTTTATAAATTTGACTTGATAGCACATTCCCATAAAGTGCACTTTCGGTTGTTTCACCATTTTCTTTAATGAAAAAAGTATCTTTTACAATAAAATGACACAAAAAAGATGTTTTTCAAAACCTAGGCAGGAGCAAAAAACTAAGGGGGCAAGAACGTCCCTTCCCTTCAATTACCGCCATTAGAACTAGCACACAGGCTTCATCGCAGAGTGAAGTTTGAAGGTTCCATTCAAAACTGTTGATCATTCAAGCTAAATTTTTGGTAGATTTTCAGTTGAAAAGTTTTTAGTTTTAGTTATTTTTTTTTCGCAATAATCTTTTTCTTTTAAGATGAGTAAGCGATTTATGAAACTTACTAAGAGGGTCTGGAGTGGGAGTATATATGAGGGGTATAATAAACCTCCATTTAGGGGCTTTGGGTTTAATAATTGCAATGGTACCGTTTTATGCTTCTAAACTCTTCCAATTAAGAAGTGGTACCAAAAGTGCCGTTTTTAGCGTTATATGGCACTTTTGGATTTTAAAATGTATAAAAAGCACTTAGATATTAGTAATAGGGTTAAAATGAGCGATTAAGCACCTCTCTATGATGTTTTGGTAGCACGCTAGGCCTGTTGAAAGAAAACGAAAAAAAAAACGGGAGAATGATCAGTGGTACCGATGAAAAAAGTTATTTTCCTTTTTTTTCAAGGAGTGGGACTGTAATTTCCCTATACAAGGTTTTCGACCTTGCTGATTCCAATGGTAGACTTTTTATTTTGATCTGACACCATTTTTGAGGGGTTTAATTGCCATAATTTTTTTTTTGCAATAAACTTTTACTTTACAGAAACTAACAAAAAATGTATTTAAAAAAAAAAATTGTAAAAGTTAAAAGATAATTTTTGTACATAAATTTCAGCGTGTTCATTTTTCAGACAAGAAGGCTCAACTTTTTCAAAGTAAAAATATATTTCCTTATACCTTAAAGCACGTAGATATGAGAAATAGCTTTTGAATGAGCCACTAAGAATCTCTTTATGATGTTCTGGTAGCCCGCTAGACCTAATGAAAAAAAAAAACAAAAAAAAGCGGGAGACAGATCAGTGCTACCGATGCAAAAAAGTGATTTTCATTGTTGTTCAGGGAGGGGGACTGTAACTTGCCTGTTCAAGGTTTTGACCATTTTGATTACAATGGTACACTTTTCATTTTGATCTGACGCCATTTTTGAGGGGTTTGAGGCTTTTTTCGAAATCACTACAAATTTCTTTTCGCAATAAACTTTTACTTTTCAAGACAAACCGAAATAATAGTTAACATTCCTGAGTCAGTGTTAGATGGGATTTTTTTTTCACCAGGCAGTTTTTTTCAAAACGCAAATTTTAAGTTTGGTTACTATGGGCTGTGGTTCGCTCTTTACTAGGTTGCAGCTGCCGCTGCAACCATGATACCTTGCCGGGACATGCTTTAAAAAAATGAGCATAGAAAATACCTGAGAAAAAACAACAGCGGATACCGATATTCTCGATACGATACATGCGATACCGATACGCACGATACCGATACGCGCGATATCGATACGCCCGATTTCAGATACAGCCCTTCCCCAGGGACTATGGAGGGCCATATCATCATCAAAACCACATATATTGGACCTTTAAACTATGTTAAAAAAAATGGCTATCTCAAAATTTTTATAGAACTTGTTGGGGGGGTGGGGGCCTGCAGGGAGGGGGGCTATTTGCCCTCCAATCTTTTCGGTCACTTAAAAAGGGCACTTACAAATTTAATTTTCTTTTGAATGAGCTATCACACACCGGCGGATCTAGAGGAAAATCTTGGGGGGGAGGGCCGCGCCGGACACAGGGCGCCTAAAAATGATTATACAGGACTAATTTGATAGCTCTTTATTTATATCAAAACACTGCCAAATATGCTCATAAAGGTACAACGTAGGAAAAGAAAATAAAAACAGTACCACACTAAACAACTAAACTCAATCGGCGAGCTTTTCTGAGAGCGAACATATCGATAGCATCGTCTGTTTTCGGCAGTTCGTCTCTGTAAGTCTGCATGAGTAGTAGAGCCTCCAACCTCTCTTCAGTCATTGTGCTTCGTATTGATGAACATGTCCTGTCAACCTTTGAAAACATTCGCTCTGCTTCACAGGTTGACACAGGAAGCGTCGCGAGAATTGTCAACAATGCGAAGATGTTGGGAAATACATTTTCCTGACAACTGTTCAGCGCTGAAATAGCTGTTTTCGGTTTTTGCACGGTTTCCTTAGACCAATACTTGTTCCAAATCTCGAACTCGGTTTTAACGTCTATCTCCGTACCCACGAGCAGCTCCTTGTACTTTTCGTACCCTGGCTGAACGTCCTCCCAGCGTTTGCCATTAACCACAGCCGGGATCAAAGCTGAAAGTTTTGCAGCATTCGTAAAATGGCAGCTGAACCGCTCCGTAAAATCAAGCAGCATGGCGTCCAGGGCTGGAATAAATGCCGCCATCCTATAATGACTGTCTGGATCCATCTTGGGTACCCCTGCCCGGTATGTAGAACGTGAAGCTATGCGTGGCTGCGTTACCTTGATGGTAGCATCAATCTTTTCGGCCATTTTCAGAAGATCTTCGTAAAGCAGTCTGAATTTGGTTTCGGCATGTGATTGCATATCTTCCAGCATTGCCTTCACGCTGCTAATGAGGGACAAGGCTCTCACGAGGTCACCATCCTTCTGTTGCAGTGACTCGGCCAAAGGTTTCATGATCGACGAAAACGAATTCAGGCAAACCAGTCCTACGAGTGTATCTGATTTTTCAATGCAGGATCGTAATGCATAAGCTCTGCTACTTGCCTCTCGATCGTGCCATCCTTCCATCTCCTGCAGAGCAGAAACGATTGACGGAAGGGAGTCCCAAAACCTGCTGATTGCTTCGTGTCTCTCTACAAATCTCGTGGTACAAAGACTGACGAGTGTCTCTGTTTTAGCTTTGTCCGCGATAAGATGCTTTTTTAGAAGTCTTGTTCTCTTGGCACTTGAGCTGAAGTGAGAAATTGTGTCTCGAACAACGTCTTGGGCATTGTACAGAATGGGAACTGAAACTATCTTTGAACATGAGAGATTTGTGGCATGGCTCACACAGTGGAAGTAATCTGCCAGTTCACACTGGCGTTTAACTTCAGCAGCAGCACCATTTGTCAAGCTTGCCATGCTAGCAGCTTTGTCGTATCCTTGACCAACGCACTTTGACAAATCCAGATTTGACTTCCTGACCTCACTCAACAGCAGCTTCCCGAGGCTCTTGCCGTCTAGCTTCTCTTCGATGCTTCTACCGTCGTCACTTTCCTCATCTCCAGCGAGTCTTGACAGGGTTTGAAAGGCATCGACAACTGCAAAAGGATCTTCTCGAATCACGTATCCCTGCTCGGTTTTACACACATAACGACAAACAATGACCATCAGCTCCCTGGTCTGCCTGTCTGTTGACTCGTCCGCAAGAAGACACCAAACCGTTGCTTTGTTTGCTTTTCTCACTACTTCGGTTTTTATCATTTCCCCAATTGGTCCAATCAGTTCATTCTGGATCTGTTTACTCGTATATTTGGCGTTGCTCGGTGCATTTTCAAGTAAATTTTTAAGTTGCGAGTCTCCACTCTGAATCCGATACCGAAGTAGGTGGCGAAAATTCCCGTCGTTTACTGCTGTAATGACATCAGAGTCTTGGATATCATCAGAGTCATCAGAGTTTGCCATCATCACGGTGGCCACGAAGGGGGATATTCTGTGCCCCGCAAAGCTTGACAGTTTCAACAACGCTTCTCAAGAGTGCACGGTTCTGCTGTATTTGCTTGACCCTTTCATAGTCCAGAGCATTCCTGATATCTTGATCTTGACTACCGCGCTGAAACGTTGTTAGCAGCGCGGCAGCTTTTTCCTGGCAGTGTTTGTGAAACTGTGCTTCAGCATGGTTTGTCAGCGCACCGTCTTTCCCGGTAAGTTTCGAATAGTCTTTTAGCGGTTTCAAGACCAACTTTCCCATTTTTTGCCCTCCGCCGCCTCCAGATAAAGCCGACCATCCTCCTCCGCTTTCGTTGGTCCTCATCAAAACACAAACACTGCACCAAAGGCCTTCGTGGTCTGGATGACGACTCACTGCGAGCCAAGGATACCGGGCAAGATGTTCAGTATTCAAGCGACGCTTGACTTCGCCACCTTTTCTCTTTTGTGTCGAGACTGGAAGATCAGATTGGTTCTTCGGCTTCCACCTTTCGTTCATAAAAAACATAATTTCGCCAGAAGACAACTGATTTCGCTCTTTCGGCGCTACTGCAATACCAAAGTCATTCGACGGCGTGAAGTCAGTTTCAGGCGAAAAAATAGCGCTTTGATTCGGCTGCGGGTGCGGGGACTGTGAAATCAGTGTTGGGCTATGTACCACCAAGGTTTGAGTACTGCTTCTTGATCCT